>NW_022145957.1:786599-1002159 GCF_002938485.1 Sitophilus oryzae | reverse complement strand
TGCCATGCTACATTCATTTGTCCAAGGGACTCCATTGACATATAGTCAGGGCTTCCAAGCATCCTATCATTCTGTATTAGGAATTTACAGCATTTGTGTTTATATCACAGGGCTGCTAAATAGAGCTTGGGAAAACTGGTGGAACTCTGAAAATTATTAAGGAAAACTAATATAAGCATATAGTAATATGTTTTTACTCTAGCAACAAAGTGATATAGAAAAATAATGTGTCATTGGATTGAAAATGACAGATTATATAAGTACAAATATAGCTAATGTTCATGGCAAAGTCAACTTGACAGGTTTTTTTCGTTCTTGAGACATCTCATTCACTAGCACTGATTTATTTTATTTTGATTTTATTCATATATCTCAAAATAAAAAATACAAAGTCTTAAAACGCATAATGTAATCAAAAGTAATAGGAAATTATATCGGAATAACATATTTTGTAATTTTCATTATTTTTATTTCGATTCTTTTCCAAATAATTCTGAACCAACTAGGTGGGGATGGGGAGTTGGTAAACACTGGAAAAACAGACAACTGGCCCAAATCCACAAAAACAAAAACAATTTTTTTTAACATTTTAAAAACATACATTTTATTTTATTAATAAGTAGGTAAGTGTGTTTTCTGCTCAAAAGTGAGAAAAGCTCCTTTGCTCCTCTTCGGTTTTTAAAATTGAAATCTTCTTGATGAAATTCTCTGGCAAAGATCAATTCTAGAGGGCAGTGCTACTGCTTTTATTTCAGGCTCAGTTTCTTTACAGGGTTCTACTTCTTTATTTCCCACATTGATGTACCTGTAGAATTTGATCTCGAATAGGCTACAATTTTAAGTCACGATTTTGAAAAACTCTAAGACTTCCTGATTGATTCAGTTCAGCTGACCCAATCCCCTGTGAAATACATTGTTTTAGTTTTCAGGTATATAATTTCTTATGCTAATTAGAGTATTGAACTCCTCTTCTGATAGAGCAGCAAACCTCTAAGCCTGTGTATACGTGTTTTAACTGAATGAACTATTAATGCCATTAAAATCTGTTGCATTTCCTTTTAGGTTGTTATATATCACTTTTTCTTTATATCTTTCACATTTGGTATCTTGAAATGATAAGCAAATGCCATGACTCAAACGAAAAAAACCTAGACCTGGGCAGTGTATATAAACAAGTTCTGAGGGTAATGCTATGTTAGCGGTCCATACAAGAATACCTGGGATTTCCAGACGTATTTCTATTATTTTACATTATCTAATCTAGTTTTAAACTTTGCATTTAACTCTTTCCTCTGTTGTCCAATTTTGAAAGTAAATTAATTTTAGCACAATTTAGATACAATTTATATCATTTCTATTCCCAAGATATCCATCAAGTTGTTTCCATGTCAACTGTATAGCTCAGTACAAATCTGTCAATCTTTTAAAAGGGGAGCTCGAAAAATAGTTGTCTACGCCCCTAGTTGTCAATCTACGCTACCGTATCCTTAGTATACACTTAGATCAAGACTATTTAAATTTACCTAATACTATTCTTTCTCTTCTGCCACAATAAATAAGCATTTCTATTAGCTATTAATATAAGAATAGTAAAACCATACAGGTGTATTCCTAAATAAGCACATTTCAGGGTGGTGGTATTCTGACCTCTGCATCACGTCTATATGTGAGGTTTCCTTTGCAAAAAGATGTTAAAAAGCGTGCATTTTCTTTTAAATCTTCCTCTATATTATAGAAAACTTCAAACTCCTGTTCACCGTACCTCTTTCCCCACGGTAGTAAAGGCTCTTAATCTCTGATATTACGGTACGAAAAGAGATAGTGGCAAATACTGGAAAATTGAGGTGGCTCCAAATTCTTTTAAAATAACATTTTTTTTTTAATTTCCTTTCAAATTTTAATAACTCAGTTGGACTTATTTGAAAACATTTTGTAAAAGAGAATTTATTAAGGTTTCCTTTTATTGAGATCTTACCAGCCCTGAAAAATATTTGCATTTATAAAGTCACCTTGTATAATAAAAATGTTCAAACCGAACAAACAGATGTTTATTAAAATTATAAGTGTCTCAGAGAAAGACGTCTTACAATACTTATTTTACAAATTGGTGTTTATATTTAAAAGCAACTGACGATTATACTGATGCAAATTGATTAGTTAGTTATGGAGTGTCGAAAAGAATATTACGTCACTTTAGTTAAAAGATTAACCATTTAAATTTTGTCAAATCCAATCTTTTTTTAAGCTCTAATTTTTTAAGCTAACACCTGCCCATCTTTCCACCGGCCCACCGGGAATTTCCCCGTTTTCCCATATGGCCCATCTACCCCTGGAACTAACGTTGATATTTGGATAAAAATTATTGTCTGGGAGTTTTTTGATATGAGAAATTTGATTTTCATGTCAATATGTCTCCTACTTGTAGAGGGCACTTAAATATTTTTTTAACTGGTTTGAAGAGTAACGTCCGTACTTGTATAGAACTACTGAGTAAAAAATATACATTTACGGCGTTTTTTACGTAAGAAAAAGCCTCTTTCTAAAAAATCTCTACGAGTAATGGTTCTGGAGATATTTGGAATCGAAATTATCAATACCTTTCATCATTGATATAAATTAAACACGTTGACTAAATACCGTATGATCGAAAAGAAACGGCGTTCAGTTGGCTGGGAAATGACGATGGATGACATTTCCCATATAAATTCACATATAAAATGACAGCGATCTTCATTTCATAGCCATCGCTGACGCCGTTTTTTTTGAAGATACGGTAGTTATTAGATTGAAATAATAAATGTCAAATGTTTTTGTGCCAAAAGTTCAACAGAAACTGTTTTGTTTTTTTCTGAAAGAAAAATGTATGATTAAATTTAAAAAAAAGTTCCCAAATTTATCATTTCAGTCAACTGTCTACTCAACAAACGTTTTTAAATATTTTTATTTGCAAAATTGAATTGAAATCTTTGAAAACATGAATACAAATCGGACCACTCTATATATGAACTAAAAATTATATACATTTATCATTTTAGACATATTTAATTTATGAAGCAAATTTTAAATAAAAATTTCTAAATAATTGGTTTAAAGTAAGTGCACGAATATACTTATTTTATTGATATTAATGTGTCTACTAATTTGAATAGTTCATAAATAACAAACTTAAAACAACGAAATTATTGTAAAGCCTATTCGAAAGCATGATCAAACTTTATATTTCAGAGGTTTCTACAGAATAATGCATTTCTAGATCATATTTTGAATAGTAGGTACTTAAAATATTTGAAAATATAGTTATTATAATTAACTTTTAATATAAATGATAAGGTCATAAAAGTATAACAATTACTTTTGAAGGTCTAGTATATGAATCACTCGTTTTACGCGGCCTATTTATACACCGTTTCGAATATCGTCAGTGAAACGTGATAACCTGCTAACTCCATTTTTTACATTAATAAGTTTTTTTATACCATTAGAAAGAGAAAAAAATACTCTATAAGTAGGGAAAGCAAATACATTTTTTCCCATTAAAGAAAATTCGCTATTTTAACTCAATAATATCTGCTAACTCCCAGTGATCTGAAATAGCCACCGAAATGCTGCTATCTCCGTAATTTCCGTTACGATCACGCTAAAGCAAACACACGGATTCTTACTCGTGTGTTTCTTTAGGACAGTACTTCGATCCAGGATCGCACTAGGCCAAAGGGGCCCGGGTGGCAATGTAAAGGGGCCCGTGTGGATTTTTTTTGCATATTTTTTCGCCTTACGTTTTTTCCCTATTATATAAAATATTTTTAGGGGTAGTATATATCGACCCAAGAAACACGATTTTGAGGTTTTTTGCGCGATTTTTTTTCCTTGAAAATTTGGATTTTTTTTTAAATTTTGGAATTTTTTTTAATTTTTAGTTTAAAAACATACTTTGTAATATGGCAACATATGTAGGTAGTAGATTAAATTTACAAGAAAGAAAATCCAATGATTCTCAAAATTATAGCAAAAAAATGGAAATTTTAAAAGTGAAACAACTCGGTTGTTTTGGATTTATTTGAAAAAACGGTAAAGATAAAATATTGTTATCGACGCCTATGATCCTTATGATAGGCAGTCATTTTCACGCCGTGCCTGCACCCCGTGACCGCTGATGTTTGCGAGTAGCGGAGTAGTAGGCTTTGGAAACAGTCGAATTTCAGAGTTTGTTGATTTC
Organism: Sitophilus oryzae; assembly: GCF_002938485.1. Lineage (NCBI taxonomy): Eukaryota > Metazoa > Arthropoda > Insecta > Coleoptera > Curculionidae > Sitophilus > Sitophilus oryzae. The sequence goes on along the minus strand of NW_022145957.1, from coordinate 997,943 downwards.
GGCCGAGAGAAGACATTGTTTGTCAAGCTAGTTAGAATTACATTTTAAATATCAATTTCTCTTAAATATATTAATCTCCCGATTACATCAGAAGTGGGATGAGTTTAATCCAGCGTTCTTAGGTCGTTACGGCGTATTTCTGACTTACTGACGACTATTGACTTGACTTTGACCTTTGACCATATCGTTTCGTAAATGCGTCGGTTTCGAGGATCTATTCGGTCGTCTCAGATACGGGTACCTGTCACATTTCGGATACCGTCGTCGGATCGGCGAAGCGCGAAAAGAAAACCGGAGGGATCATTCTGCTAGCTCTAGTGCTCGAAGATAATAGCGAAAAAAAAAGCAGTGCTGAAAAGAAGCGTCATATCACCTACATAAATTCTAAGGTAGTATTTTCATACAGTAAAAAAGTTGTCATGGAGAGAGATTTGAGTTTAAAGTAATTGTTCGGATTTTTCGATTTCGGATTTCGGTGATATGAATCGCCTCGTGGTTCAAGAGGTCTCAAAGAGTGGGCGCTACCGTAGTCGGTTGATAAGGGTCGATTTCGCTTGCGAAATGCGAAAGAAGATGGCTGCGAACCTCAGCACAAACAGACAGGTTTTCACGTAAAAAGTAAAATTTTATTGTTAAAATTAAAAGTTAAATAAATATCTATCTATGGTCCTCTTGAGGAATAAAAATTCTAGTTATGTGTTATTTAGTATATTAGTTATGTTGAGTATGTGTTATTTTATTCTCATTAAACTTCTTGATCAAGCCGAAACGTGGAACGGTGGTTTTCAAACATGATTTTTATTTTTATGCGTTGAAATATTTTGTTGAGCTTTTTAATTAAAAATATTAAACAAAAATCGAACAGTAATTTAATAATTTCATTGTTTATTGCGTAATAAAAAATATATCAAGTATATACAGGTATATTTAAGACATTTTATGTGGAAAGGTAAAAAAAAAGTCTTCAAAAGTTCTTCAGTTTTTCAGAGGTACTCTATAGATTGTTTCATAAATGTATAATTTATGTTTTTCATATATACCTACATTTTTTTAATTATACCCCATTTTACTTATTACTTATTTTATTACTTTAAGTTTAGTTATAGATGTTATTAATATTTCAGCTATATTTTTAATTTACTGAAACTTTCAACTTTAGGTAGTCTAGTATTGCTCTGTCAGTAATATACTAGGTATTACATGAATGGTACTTGGTAATTATCTTTAGTGATTAGAAATACAAGAGAGAAATAGTAGATATGTAAAATTTAAAGTTGAACATTTATGAAATCAAACGTTTATTAAGGAATATTAATTTATTATAGACACCTCATAATCCTTCTAGTATACAGGCAGTTTCGATCTAATATTTGAAAATTCATTTTAAGATGCTGTTTTTAACGTAGTCTTTAACAAAGTTATTTTGTTTTCTACCTATTTATGTAGTTGAATAAATACATGGTTGTAGAAAAGTTAAGCAGGTTCCAAACGTCAGGTTTTGCAAATTCACTTGACAATTATATCAAAATTTCACATAATTTATAAGTATTACATTAGTTTTTCAATTATTATAATATAATTTTAACCACCTCATTATATTTCAGAGTTTTTCAGTTTAATTCAGGTATTTCGCCAGTATTTCAGGAACTTTATCTTTGTATACGCCATAATTAATAGCAAATAACCCTTCGAATAGTGTTGTAATAAATTGACACATTGTGAGTGTTAAAATAGTTGTGTAAAGTTTTGTAGAAGATGAGAACGAAGCGTTTATTAAAGTACACAGGGCTACTTTTTAATAAAAGCGTAATTTGTTTTAATTAGAAATAAAAGTAAATGTCCAGATGGGTCAAATTCTAGGCGCCAGAGTTCTATTATATAGTAGCCTTGTTAGTAGATTTCACAATACGCTGTAGATATCTCGAAAACAAACTACTAAAGCACGACATAAAATAAATATTCTCGGAAATAACATATTGTTTCGGTAAAAACATGTTTAAATAGTTTTTAACAAAAATGTCTAATAGTTAATATACAACTAGCAAATCCGATTATCTTAATCTTATATAAAATGCATACACTTTTCATATTATGCGTAAACAAAAATAAATAAAGCGGTAATATTATTTTAATTCAAAATACATAAACTAAGCTACCTAGGTATGTACTTAAATCTTTATGCGACGTTGATATATGAGTTTTACAACCCCGAATAAAGTAATCATTTAGATAAAATATATATATTATAGATATATGAGTTTTACAACACCGAAAAAAGTAATCATAACCCTTTTACCTAAAGAAAACGAATACTTTCAATATAAACTAGCCATATCTCACTACCTAAATACTGTTGGACATCCACGTGGAATGGGACAAGTAGATAGAGAGGCAAAATCTCTAGTAAGTGTAACAAGTTGCATTACGATATCTAGGTTGAAAATGTTTCAAACATTCAGTTTGGATTGTGTGGAATCTAAGCACTAGGAGCAAAATGAGCGTATCTGGACAAATTGCGTTTATCCCTCCGGGCGTAAATGATAAAGTCGGCGTTAGCGAGTTTCGGCGTAAATGAGTAGCGAATTATGCGAAATATCAAGCGGAATAAAAGAAAAATTGGATGCGTAGCGAACTATATTCAGCGTTAGATCTACTAAGGATCTGCTAAGGATCACTGCCACACAGCTAATAGGATCCAATCAATCTCCAAGATAGACAGGTTCATTTGAATTTCTAAGCAGCTGAGGATTGGTTGATATGAAGTTAGAAACATCCTATAATGGCATGCAAGGTTACAGAACAAGTACTGTGGAATAGCTAGGTATGGGAAGCTATGGATTTGGTTATGGTAGATTGAGACCTGTATTAGGATAGGAAAAAGAAGGAGTAGGGTTAGTTCTACCCGGTACTCTCTTTTTTAAGGTATACGTTAGTATGATAGCAGGAAAAGGCGTATGAGTTTACCACCTGGGCGCTTTGTGAGTAGGGCGGACAAGACTTGCGAATAGGGATGGGTCCCGGTATTCGGTCTGGTTAGTTCGACCCGGATTGCTCTCTTTTCCAGTGGCTGGAAAAGGCGTGGGCCCATAGTTAGATTTAGATTTTACAATTTAGATTTATATTTTAGAATTTAGGTTTAAGATTTTAGAGTTGAGATTTAACTTTATTTTGTTGCACGCAGGCTGCAGATTGCGTGTAACCTAAGCGTGTAACACCAATATATAATAAGTAATTCCTTTATTTTACCTTTTGAAATTTTCTTTTGTCCCTGAAGAATTTATTTGTCCATCATGAGTTTTTGAGTATTGTTTCTGAGTGAGTTACGATATTTTATTTTTATTTATTTAAGTAGCAAATAAGACGTAGCTCCATTATGAGCAGTGAACAATCTAACTATATTTTTATTTCAGCTTTTAAAAATGTCCTTTAAATGACTCTGATTATGTTTCTCCTTTTAGTGTGTTGTAATAATGGTAACAATTAGCTGATAAAGTTTTGTCAATTGGTTTTGTATCAATTGTCTAGTATCAGCAGCAAACAATCTAACATATATTTTATTCCAGCATTTAAAAATGTCCTTTAAACGATTCTGATTATGTTTCTCCTTTTAGTGTGCTGTAATAATGGTAACAATTAGCTGATAAGGTTTTGTCAATTGGTTTTGTATCAATTGTCTAGTATCAGCAACAAACAATCTAACATAATATATTTTTATTTCAGCATTTAAAAATGTCCTTTAAACGAACGATTCTGATTTTTGTCCTTTTAGTGTGATGTAACAATGGTAGCAATTAGCTGATAAAGATATGGCTCAGCAGCAAAAAAAAAACTAATAAATATTTTTATTTCAGCCTTTAAAAATGCCATTTAAAAGGTTCTGATTATTTATGTCCCTTTAGTGTGATTCAGAGGAGTGAGGACACTCAAAAGTCAGGAATGGCCGAATGTTATCGACGCCTATGATCCTTATGATAGGCAGTCATTTTCACGCCGTGCCTGCACTCCGTGTCCGCTGATGTTTGCGAGTAGCGGAGTAGTAGGCTTTGGAAACAGTCGAATGTCAGAGTTTGTTGATTTCGGCCGAGAGAAGACATTGTTTGTCAAGCTAGTTAGAATTACATTTTAAATATCAATTTTTCTTAAATATATTAATCTCCCGATTACAATATTATGTTTCTTTTATCGAGATTTACCAGCCCTGAAAATATTTGCACTTATTTAAGACTCATCCTGTATAGAAATCCGGGAGCTACCCTAATGCAAGGTAAACCAATGCAATGCAAATACCATAATGCAATGCAAAAGCAAATATTATTAATAAATAATGAACTAACTGAAATATAATAAATAATACCTATAGGGGGGGTATAATAATAACCTATAAAGGGGGCCCGCGACTACTTACTTACTTGTACAAGAATTTCTTATACCTAAATAATACCTAAATACCTAATCAGTTTTATTTTTTTCAACGTTTTTTCACGTAAATGATGCATAATTTTTATAAAAATTAAAAAAATAAAGAGTAAAGTAATAAAAATTTAATAAAATCACGCACTGTTTTCTAAGCTCGGTCTACTACCGTTGTATAAAAATTAGGATAAGCATGGAAGGATTCTACCATATCTTCTAAGAATTATAAGTTTAATTTTTAAATTATTTTCATATTCATTAAGTCCAAAATGCTGCTACTTCAGTTCTTTAAAAATGCATTAAAAATTTATTCGCTTTTGAACTTGTATGTTTTACTTCTAGACCGACGATATTATAAATATATGGTTATGAATATCATATTTTTTAAATTTAATTGATTATCTGTTTGGGTAATATTCAATTCCATTTTCAAAATTTCAAACAATGAAGGTTGCTATCTCCAGAAGTATATTTTTATTTCTTAGTTCTGCAAGACGAATATCTGCTATTGTGTCCCTATTGTGTCTGAAAAAAATGATGTAACACGAAATATTGAGTTATATTGTTCCCCAGCAAATAAAATTCTTATCTCTTTATCATATTAACGCATGAACATTCTTCCTACATGTGTACATATTTTTTGTACTGGTTTTTTGCTCTCCTATAAAATTAGGAATAATGGAGTTAGCAGTTTATCACATTTCACCGACGAATATACACTTTTGATACCAGTAACTTATTTTACGCGGTTCACTTATCACTGCGCTGTTTTATTAATGCCATAGGAAAAGTTTATATGTATGTAACTCAATTCTAAAAAAGAAATCAACGAGTTATCGAGTTGTATCATACGATGGAGAAACGGCAACATATTGCTCACATTTGGCCGGAAACTGCCACACATGCGCAGGTGCTTGATCAAATTAAAGAAATTGCTTATTTAGTAAATTCGTTGCCTGGAAATGGATTTAAGTGATTTGCATCAGAAATATGTAAAATACCCACTTGAATCAGATAATGTTGAAATCACCGAAGAAGAATTAAAATTATTAGAAGTGAAACTGAAGATCTATATGAAGATTTAGTTCTGGCCCGCAGATAACTCTTCATAAATGTCATACCATAGCACATGATCTATGAAAATTAGAAAATTGAAGAAAGAACATTCATATTTACTTATCATTGTAGTAATGCTCTTAGAATTAATTATAACTTATTATTAGAATTAACATAACCTCCGTCTAAAACGAAGGATACCTGTATATTTTCAAAAGTAGTTTTAAAGATAAGTATATAGTAGTTATTATGTAGTAATTATAATTTATCATTAAGATTACTTAATAAACATAACTGTTAAATAAATAAAAGCGAAAAATATGCTGTGCAAATTCTTGTTATTTTTTGTTGTAAACGATGAGAAATGGTATTTATCAATCAATGAAATTGTGTTATATTTGGATAATATAAATATAAAAAGTAAAATTACATTCATACAACATAATTGTTAACATAATACACACATAATTGTTACCTGTATAATTTGAATTAGAGTTGTAGCAAACTGCAGAGAGGTAATACAATAATCCAGAAGAAATATGGTTTTAAAACAAGCGTTAAAGTCCTTTACCCATCTAAAAATATAGTTAATACGATTTTATCTTATTAATACTATCCCAAGTAGCATTTTTAGACACAAAAATGAAACAAAATATCTGCTGAGAAACATTACAAAACAGTTTCGTCACATTTTTGATACATATCTTTCGTTTGGAATATAAATCGCTTTTTGTTTCGAAACATTTTACCAAAATATGGTTTCGCTACACAAGCTATAACAATAAAGACTTTAATGTCACAAACTTTTAAGAAACAGATGTGGATTACATTTACAAAGATTTCGTACCCGTTTTGTGCCTGAAACGTTTCCATAACTTATTTCATATTCTGTGAAATATGAGAACATAACTTTACTTTATTATTTGGATTTTGTTCTGCAGTTTTTGCATTTAAGCATTCTTCAAGTTTTTATAGTACTGTTGCGGACCGGTGTGGACCTAACCTAACAATATGGCCCGCCCTCGGGTGACCTTAACAACGCATAGACACCGTAATGATTCATTCGAAGATTCGAGAAGTATCCAGTTCTACTGGAATGGAGTAGTACATACGAGAACAATCGAAACCTTCTCTATGCACCTAACGATCTATGGACTATTCTAGTGTTCTTTACCTGTCGGTATAAAAGCAGACGCCGGTGCCTAAGAGAGACAGAGATAAATAACCGATCGACGCGTACAGTTACAATCGCCGCGCTAATTCAAAATAAATTTCTGTTAGATAAATAATTAGATAAATTGTAAATAAGTTATAAATAGTTCTTTAAGTTTTTTAATTGGTATTGTTTTTGTTAATTAGTGTTAAATAAATAGTGTTTAAATAAATTGTGACTTTCTATCCACACGGAACCGACGAGAAAAACGCAAAGGTGCGTATTCATTATCCGCACGAACGAACGAACGAACGAATGTTCGCTAGTGGTATGGACGGGGACCGCACGATAGAACCACACGAGAAGACCGCACGCATTTCTTCATTCGCGCGCCAGTTCAAATCGTCAAGATATTGTTATAAACCTGTTTTTTTGTTTATATACCGTCATTGAATTATCGCTAAGCAAGTTACTGTGAAGCAGTGCGTAAGGAGTCGGGCTAGGAAGCGAGAGACCGGAGTTCGAATCTCGGCCGGGACATAACGTTTTATTTATTTTTTTAAATACTGTTGTATTCTATAGTTTATTTTTGTAGTATAAAAAAAAGAACTATTTATTCTGTTATTTTTTAATCTCCGGTATTAATATAAATTGATTGTTGGTACAATACCTCATTTAATATAAAATAATAGGTATTCTACTTTTTGTAATGTATCGGGCCCTAATTGTACCTAAAAGTAATATATTTTTAATGATATACCAAATTGTAAACTATTTAATATTTCAGTTACTTAAAAAGTTAATTTGCATTGAATAATTGCCTACCATTAAAGGAAATTTGAGCTATATAATCCTTGATGGGCATATTCTGGGTATGCACATACTTCCTCTAAATTTTGGGTTTTGTTCAACCGATTTATTCTCAAAACCTGAAACATCTACATATAAAAAGAAGCACAGGTAACTTATTATAATAAACTTCACCCTTGGAATTACTTCCACTAATCATAATAAACTTCACCCTTGGAATTACTTCTATCACAATTACAATACATTCATCTGCATTGGCATTTCTACTTTTCGATGGGAAACAATAAACTTCCCAATATTTTTTAAATGATGTAACAATTCCTCTTGTGGTTACTTTTCCATAGATATCCTCAACTCTGTCCTCATGTGAATTCAGAGGCAATAAAAATGAAAATTATTTACCATAAACATCGCAAACTAAAAACCGAATAAACAATTTTATACCGAATATAGAAATAAATTTAGTATTTTTACCTATTATCGTCCAAATCCATGTTAATATATAATTATTATTCTTAAATATATTTTTGGAACTGCTGGTTTTAGTAATTATTAAATTAAACGAACTAAAAAGTCTTAAAAATAAAAAATTCTTAACCATAACCTCAAAAATGCAGATCTCCTGTCAACTTTCTTTATTTTTTATTTATTCCTCATTTTCCTAGTGACGTCACAGGTGGTATGCGCGAACTGAACGAAATTGGAGCCGCTATCGATCATACCGTGTATTCTTTGTACCATGACGTCTAAACGCCTTTGATGTACCGACTCGAAGCGGATGGTCGAGCGCACGAACGAACGAACGGCCGCATGCGTTCGGTCCCCGTCTAAATATACCGCACTTTCATTCGTTCGTTCGTTCGGATAATGAATACGCACCTTAAATCTGAAAGCGCACGCAGGCGAACGCCTTTGATGTACCGACTCGAAGCGGATGGTCGAGCGCAAGACCGAACGAACGGCCGCATGCGTTCGGTCCCCGTCTAAAGGTGCGTATTCATTATCCGAACGAACGAACGAACGAACGAACGAATGAAAGTGCGGTATATTTAGACGGGGACCGAACGCATGCGGCCGTTCGTTCGGTCGTGCGCTCGACCATCCGCTTCGAGTCGGTACATCAAAGGCGTTCGCCTGCGTGCGCTTTCAGATTTAAGGTGCGTATTCATTATCCGAACGAACGAACGAACGAACGAATGAAAGTGCGGTATATTTAGACGGGGACCGAACGCATGCGGCCGTTCGTTCGTTCGTGCGCTCGACCATCCGCTTCGAGTCGGTACATCAAAGGCGTTTAGACGTCATGGTACAAAGAATACACGGTATGATCGATAGCGGCTCCAATTTCGTTCAGTTCGCGCATACCACCTGTGACGTCACTAGGAAAATGAGGAATAAATAAAAAATAAAGAAAGTTGACAGGAGATCTGCATTTTTGAGGTTATGGTTAAGAATTTTTTATTTTTAAGACTTTTTAGTTCGTTTAATTTAATAATTACTAAAACCAGCAGTTCCAAAAATATATTTAAGAATAATAATTATATATTAACATGGATTTGGACGATAATAGGTAAAAATACTAAATTTATTTCTATATTCGGTATAAAATTGTTTATTCGGTTTTTAGTTTGCGATGTTATGGTAAATAATTTTCATTTTCATTGCCTCTGAATTCACATGAGGACAGAGTTGAGGATATCTATGGAAAAGTAACCACAAGAGGAATTGTTACATCATTTAAAAAATATTGGGAAGTTTATTGTTTCCCATCGAAAAGTAGAAAATGCCAATGCAGATGAATGTATTGTAATTGTGATAGAAGTAATTCCAAGGGTGAAGTTTATTATGATTAGTGGAAGTAATTCCAAGGGTGAAGTTTATTATAATAAGTTACCTGTGCTTCTTTTTATATGTAGATGTTTCAGGTTTTGAGAATAAATCGGTTGAACAAAACCCAAAATTTAGAGGAAGTATGTGCATACCCAGAATATGCCCATCAAGGATTATATAGCTCAAATTTCCTTTAATGGTAGGCAATTATTCAATGCAAATTAACTTTTTAAGTAACTGAAATATTAAATAGTTTACAATTTGGTATATCATTAAAAATATATTACTTTTAGGTACAATTAGGGCCCGATACATTACAAAAAGTAGAATACCTATTATTTTATATTAAATGAGGTATTGTACCAACAATCAATTTATATTAATACCGGAGATTAAAAAATAACAGAATAAATAGTTCTTTTTTTTATACTACAAAAATAAACTATAGAATACAACAGTATTTAAAAAAATAAATAAAACGTTATGTCCCGGCCGAGATTCGAACTCCGGTCTCTCGCTTCCTAGCCCGACTCCTTACGCACTGCTTCACAGTAACTTGCTTAGCGATAATTCAATGACGGTATATAAACAAAAAAACAGGTTTATAACAATATCTTGACGATTTGAACTGGCGCGCGAATGAAGAAATGCGTGCGGTCTTCTCGTGCGGTTCTATCGTGCGGTCCCCGTCCATACCACTAGCGAACATTCGTTCGTTCGTTCGTTCGTTCGTGCGGATAATGAATACGCACCTTAAATATACCGCACTTTAATTCGTTCGTTCGTTCGTTCGTTCGTTCGTTCGGATAATGAATACGCACCTTAACAGTACTATGATTAAAAAATCAGAAGGAAGAATATATGGTGAGTACACACACAGATATTTTGCTTATGCGATTTTATAATAATTTATTATACGCATTAGAGAGATGATTTGTTTTAGGAATAAATGTGCTAACAGCCACTATTCATACCCAACAGGAGTCCGAAGAAAAAGGTTACCAGCAAACGTTTTTTCTCTTTTCTTCCACAATGGAATACATGTTCTTATGTTTTAATATGATAAGTAAATAAAAATGTTTTATATATTTTGACCAGATGATTTGATTGGCGCTGTTGACAGGTGACTAGTTCGCAATTTCTACACAGAAAGCGCTAAATCGAAACATTTTGGAAACAAGGTTTGTATTTATTGTCGATTTTTCGAAAGGCGAGTTTCTCTCTTTTTAGACACAAATATGATATAATATAGATGATTTTTGTCCAATTCCACGTCAATTTGAGAAAATAATGAACTAAAATTCCGCCATGTTGGCAGTGATAGCTTTTTTGACTAAAAATAAATGTTTTTATCGGCTGTTGAGCTCATAAATTCATAAGAACGGGTTCTACTTATTTTAATTTATAAATTGTTATTTTTAGAACCATGATATAGAAATAAAAATAAAAATCTATATTTCAAACAAAAATATATTGTAGCTACAAAAAATAATGATATATAGGAGGAGCATTAAAATGAAAAAATATGAAAGTATATTATTAAATTAAACGATGACTTTGCTTTTGCCAAACATTTTTTGTGCGAGAGAACCTAAAAATTAAGATCTTAAGACAAAAAAAAATATGGCGGAGGTCGACATTGTTGATGCTAGTTTTCATTTTGAAATCCACACGCAGACTATTTTAGTTTGGTATTTTGTTTCTTCACATTTAGAAACAGTGGCTGCTGAAAACGGAAACATCTTAGACACAAATTGCAGAAAATGTTTCGAAACGTGTCCTCCAAAACTATTCAATTTTGCATCGAAACATTTCAGGAAAGGGCTAGTGCCACCACATTGGAAACACATGTAATAAAGCCATATATAATATATAGGTTTGGAAAATGTTTCGTATTTGTGGCATACCGTTTCCATTTTGTGTCAAGAAACAGAGATAGAATTAATAGAAACATTACCTAAAATGTGTCCAAAAATTCTACTTGGCAAGTAGTATTTTTGGACACATTTTGGGTATGGGCTTGCATTAATGAAAATAAGCCGAGACGAATATTTTTCACTATAAATAAATACAGGGTCGCTGTTATGTATGGAAACGGTCGATTATTAGGTCAAATATAGGAGGTACCACAAAAAGCTAAGTAAAAAAGTTATAGGATTTTTAAATATCTATTAGCGGGTAATAAATTTAAGTATACAGGGTCGGTCATAAAGTCGTGGCACATCAAAGTTTCATTTTTTTTAAATGGAACCCCCTGCATATTATTGCATATTTCGGTTCTTCCTTTAATTCGAAGCAAAAATTGAAATACACACAATGTACCTCAAACCAACCATTTTCGAGTTATTGACTTTTGAAAATATCACTTAAACAATTTGATTTAATTAATTTAGATATGTTCAGTTTAATTTAACGATGTCATTCTGCCGAAACTGTGATACTTAAAAATATTTGACATTAGTTCTCAAGTTATCATTTATAGATGTATAAAATGAGAGTATATCAAGTCTGGAAATTACAAAATTTTCGTTTAACATTTCATTTCTTTAATTTTTGTACATTGTTAATTATGTCAATTATTAAAATTGAAGGAAGAATTGAAATATGTAATAATATACTGGGAGTTTCATTAAAAAAAAGTTTGATGTGACACAACTTTATGACCGACCCTATATACTTAAATTTACTAGTAGCCTTGTATATGAATTTTTAAAGTAGCTCAACCTAAGACGTTTATGGATGTAAAGCACCAGATGGCGGGGCGTATTTCACAGTCTTTTACTACAGAAAAATATTTTTTGTTACTCTGAATTTTGAAGCGACCAATAAAAATAGAGAAAATAAAAATCGATAATTTTCGGACCGTGCGAATTGGTTACTAATCGACCAGATAATTTTTGTCTATTAGATATGATATAAAAGCTGGTAATTATACAATTCGACCATTGTAAATACCCGACAAATTCCGCAAGGCCGACGAGGCCGATGCTTTTCACTGATAAGAAAAAAAAATGTTTGTTTAGATAATTTTCGAGATATTTTTTCTTCTGAATGCACATTTTTAAAGTAGTTTGTATTCTTTGTCTGCTGGATCTATTATACTGGTCGCACGTATCGAAGTTCTGTTTCTTCTACTTTTAAAAAATGTTCTTATTTCTTTAGAGTTGTTGTGGTTGTAGTGTAAAATTAGATTAATTTTATTAAGTTTAATTATAATGTTTAGTGTAGAATACCAGAAATAGTTTAGTAGTGTTTTTATAGTTTATTTATTTTGTAGTTAAGTAGTAGGTGAAGGGATAATTTGGTTATTTTTTCTTTTTGTTTGGTTAATTAGTAAGTTTATAATTTTTTCAGTGTAAAATACAAAAAGTAGTTGTGTAGAGTTTTTATAAGAGATTATGTATATATTCGTTTATTTTGTAGATGAGTAGTAGGTGAAGGTATTTGGGTATTTTTTCTTTTTGTTTTTCTTCTAATTGTAGTAATTCTATTAAGTATTGTGATAGATACGCTATATATATTCCTTCAACTTCGTTGAAAAGTGCGTTATCATATAATTTTGGTTTTCTGGTAGTAAAATATACGAAAAAAAAAATCTGATCAAATTTATTTTAAATTAAATTAATCGAGTCTTATTAATCAAATTAATCTAGTCAAATAAAAATAATAGTTAGTTTCTAAATACTATACAGGATGAGTTTCCTACGATGTTCTCTATTGGTATCTCGGAAAATACTGGAGATAGAGAGTCGGTTAAATGGGGAAAGAATTACAGTTTTGTGAGGTCATAAATAAATATGCGCCTTTCGGATTTTTCGGAGAAGTTCAAGGCTTACTAGATATTTCGAAAAACACAAATTTTGGCTATTTTAAAACTTGTCGCTAATTCCATTATAATCTACCGTATGATCGAATAAAAACGGCGTCAACGATGGCTATGAAATGAAGATCGTTGTCATTCTATATGTAAAATTATATGGGAAATATCATCGATCGTCATTTCATAGCCATCGCTGACGCTGTTTTTATTCGATCATATGGTATTTTAGACAAAAAGTTTTCAGATAAAAGTTGTAGATAATCACATACCTAATGAGTTTGTGTTTTCTGTTTTTTTTTTCTAAAGCCTGTCATTTTTGACATACGACACAAACATTATGTTTTTTTTAAATGGAAATCCTAGTTGGCCATGACTTCATAAAAAGCGCCATTCTTTAATCTTTTCAGCGATATAGGTATAATATGTTTTCTTTCGAAGAATTAGAAGTTATAGCCAATTCTTTTCTTTCTTGGCTAATTCCCATACCAATAATACCATGCCAACTAGTTGGCATCAAAAATGTAAAAAGTTTTATGTTTTCAAAAAAAATATCGTAAAATTCGTAAGCACTCAATTTAGAATAAAATAATCTAAGAATGAAATGATTCTTTTATAAACCTGCATTAAATTAAATTAAAATAGGTATGTAACTTTTTTTTTTAAATATTAATTAACAACAATTAGCATTATCATAAATTATAAATAATGTACCAACATATCGAAATAATTATTTCTTTGTTAATACGGTTTAGAATTCTTAAAATAGCAGGCAAAAATTATCCACAATTTACAATAAAATAAAAGTTTCGTTTAAATTTCTTAATCAGCTGATCATTATTAAAGTTCGCCGAAACCCGGGCTATATTATTACATTACTCTGAGGAAAATAATGAAAATAATCGATATTTTTGACTCCGCCCCGAAAGGTTCACGATTTGTCCTCCAGCTGGCAGCACATTTTGTCTAGTCGGTTGAACAACTTTAAGAATATATAAAAAATATAAACCCATTACAACAATATCACAGTTTCGGCCGAATGGCATCATTAAATCAAACCAAATACATCGAAATTAATTATATTGAATTGTTTAAGAGATATATTGTTCAAAAGTCAATAACTCGGAAACGGTTGCTTTGAGGTACATTGTGTGTATTTCGACTTTTGCTTAGAATTGAAGTAGGAATTGATATATGTAATAATATACAGGGAGTTCTATTTAAAAAAATAAAACTTTGTTGTGCCATGACTTTATGAACGGCCCTGTATATTTAACTTTATTACACGCTAATAGATATTTAAAAATCCTATAACTTTTGTATTTAACTTTTTGCGGTACCTCCTATATTTTACCGTTTCCATACATAAAAGCGACCCTGTATATAAACTCTCTTCACTATTCGAATTTGACATACTTTGGCCTATTTCGCAAGTAGTGTTAGATGCTGGTTTAACACTCCGCTAGATATATTTTATAAATACTATTACCATGTTGTTACCTAATAATTTGCTGATGTTTAATAACCAACTCTCTTAAATTTTTCTCTGGGAAGCCTGATTTCAGAACATTGTCACTGACTGAGCTAAAAGTATCAAAATGTTCCGCTTCGTACTGCAGCATTTTTAATTCTGCCTTAACGAACACCAAGACGGAATTCATAAGCGCCTGCGTAGATCCAACCAGAAACATTGTTTGAACGATGTGGTACATCTGGTACGACATAGCTAGAAAATAGTGTTTCTCTTTGTCGAAAGGAAACCAAAAAGGTACGGCTTGAGGTTTTTCTATTGTTACATTGGCTGATATTGTCTTTTTCCATTTGTAAATTTGATGAAATCCTGAAAAAAATTGACTGTAAATGCAGAATTTATAAAATACCATATGCTAGAAAACAAACGACATCAAAGAGGGATAGGGTATGACAATCGATAATAATTATTACGAGGTCAATCTCTAAACGTCATTTACTAAGATTTGAAAAAAAAAATAGCACTAATTATGAAAAGGTTAAAAAAGGATAGAACGTTTCCAGACACACAAATCTATTTCGATTTTTTTTTCTTTTTCTTTGACTTGATTTTTTTTTTCTCTTTCCTTACTTTCCTTCCTCTTACTGTAATTTGTTTATTGTCTGTAATTTTAATTCCAAAATAGTTAATTTTATTTTACAAAGAAATAAGTTGGTTCTATTGGAACGCATAACAGAAAATTCTTAGACCAGTAAAGAGAGATGACGCGTAATACCAATAGAAATTCTGTGATGGGCAAATCGCTTGGCTTCAAGGCAAAATGCTTCTACAGAAGGCCAATATCAACCACTACAGCATCACTTTCCTTTGGCTTCCGAGCCACATAGGAATTCCTGGCAATGACAGCGCTGATTACTTGGCTGCAAAAACTCCCAACCCTCATAAAACCAACCTCGTTTTCTCCGTGCAAGATCTAAAGAATTATGGCAAACATATGATCGATAATATAATCCAACTAGAATGGGACTTGATTAGGAAGAGATTTTGTTGTGCTCACTAGAATTCGTTTAGGACACACGAAACTTACCCATGAACACCTCCTTAAAGGACAGAACCAGCCCATATGTGTGAGACATGTAATCTTCCAATATCCGTCAAACACATTATCTTTGAATGCCCAAAGTACGCGTTAAAACGAAGACAACACGGTATCGTGGATAACCCAGGGGTAGCCCTTTCCTTCCAAAATAACAAGGCTATGTTGGATTATAATAAAGGACATCGACATATATAAACATATATAAATATTTACGGAGAACGTTTAGTTTAGACATAAATATATAAATAATGGGATAAAGTGAATCTAAAAGACTCTACAGTCGATGCGTCTTTAACACATATCTCTCTCTCCAAGGCCGTAAGTGAAAAGTGATTCCTGGTCCTTTCTCCCATTACGGCTCTAATGGTGCGTACTCACTAGAGCATTTTGCTACGAACGAGCCAAACGAGCCGAGCGCACAGAGCCGAATTCGGCAAATAAATACGTGTTCGCGAGCAAAATTTCACCGAACCGAGCGCGCCAAACATTTTCGCCGGCTTGTCGGTACATGCATTTTGCTCAAAGGGGATGCGTTGTTCAGTGGTTACGGAGGTTCGTTGCGTTCATGGTATTCGTTTTATTCATTCTGCATTCGCGGCTAGAAATTTTTATTGTTTTGCTTTTCATTCTTTTGGTATACTCATGCATGTTGACTCACCAACTAGAATAACTAAAACTGGCTCTAGTACTATAGACTATGTCGTGTCGTCTTTTGACCCGGAATTCGTTGACTGTAGAGTCCTTCACTCGGGTTTCTCTGATCATGAGGCAGTATTGACAAAGTTTTTGCTGAAATCCAAATGCAAAAATACCTCGCGCAAATTGGGCCGTATTTTTTCGGATGAAAATTTTCTAAATTTACCACCTATGTCTAACAACAGAGTGGGTTGTCCTCTCGGCTGACGTCGATTCCGAATTTTCTAGATTTATGGATACCTTGTCTAATCTGGCGTACAAGGCATTTCCTCTTAGGCCTATCAAAAGTAAACAAGGTATACCCTGGTCTACTACAGGCTTGCGTATATCTGCAAAGAACATGCGCTCATTATCTCACCTTAAGAAATTCACGGACAGCGTCTTCTTTCATAATTACGTGAAACTTTATAGAAAGGTTTATCGTAAGACTATGAAAGCTGCCAAGGACATTTATTATAATGCAAGGCTAGCCAAAGCCGGTGCTAAGAGACTTGTGCTATTGTAAATGACTTAAGGAATAAGACTTCTTCGTCTGGCACAGTCTTTAATTCCACCTGAAGATTTAAACACTTACTTTGTTAATGTGGCTAAAAATTTAGTGAACACCATAACTCCTTTCCATGATTCACTTTCATATCTCCCTAAAGCAAATGAGAATTTACACAGTCTCTTCTTCACGCCCGTAGCATTAGATGAGCTCCGTAGTACAATTAATAGTATTAAAAACAAATCCTCATCTGGAACTGATGGGCTTACTCTCAAAATGTTCTCTGAACTTCCTGAATGCACATTAAACCATCTTACTACTTTAATTAACGAGTCATTCCAAAAAGGAGTTTTTCCAAACTGTCTTAAGACAGCAATAATTATTCCTCTGTATAAAGGAGGTGATAAAGATGAAGCTTCGAACTATCGCCCAATTGCACTCCTGCCCACATTATCTAAGATCATTGAAAGATTGGTTAAAAAAAGGTTTCTATCTTTTCTCCTTAAATATAAAATACTTACTACCCATCAATTTGGATTTCTAAGTAACAGTTGCACAAATGATGCTATGTTCGACCTTTTTAATAATGTATACTCTAGCCTGAATAACCATCACTCTACAGCTACAATTTTCTGTGATTTCTCTAAGGCTTTCGATTGTGTAAATCATAATATCTTAATTAACAAATTGCAATACTATGGTTTCAGGGGAGTGCCGCTCGAATGGCTTAAGTCATATCTTGGCAACAGAAGGCAGCTTGTGAGGATTGATACGTCTATGTCTTCTTGTAAGCCTATAGAATGTGGTGTCCCTCAGGGTTCAGTACTTATTTTTGTTTCTGGTGTTTATCAACGACATTGCAAATCTGGACATTAGCGGTAAAATCTGGCTCTTTGCGGACGATACTAGTTTCACTTGGAGCGGCCCAGATGTTGCGGCGCTATATGATACTATATCCAATGACTTACGCACCATTAAGTCTTGGTGCGATTCTAATCTCCTATGCCTCAACCTATCAAAAACTAAAGTTTTGTCATATAAAAGCACTATACAACCTTTTGTACTTAATAACACTACTATTGACATCGTGGACTCTGTGAAATTCTTAGGAATTCTTGTAGACAACTCGTTAAAATGGGACTCTCACATTGAAGCTCTATCAAAGAAACTAAGCACTGCCTGTTTTGCGCTAAGATCAGTTTCTAAGGAACTTAACTTCTCAACCTCTAGAATAGCCTATTATGCCCTTTTTGAGTCACATCTTCGTTATGCCCTTCCATTCTGGGGTACTTGCTGCGCAACAAAATTTGATCGTGTTTTCATACTTCAAAAGAGAGCAGTTCGATATTTATTGGGACTGAACAGTAGAACTCACTGCCAGAATTTTTTAAAAATTTGAAAAATACTGACTCTTCCTTCTTTATTCATTTTGAATCCCTTTGCTTAATCCGCAAGCACATATCTGCTATTCCCGAAAGGCCATCTCATAACTATCCACTTAGGAATGCAGAGCACGATCTTTATCTGCCAACCCCGAGCTCCAGAACTAGTTAAGGGTTCAATACTGTATAATGCCACAAAATGTACAATCATCTGCCTTTGAATATCAAATCGCTTTCATTCTTTCCCGCATTTCGCAAGGCTCTAAAATCATACCTACTGGAGAGAGCCCTATACGCGGTAAACGACTTTTTGTTGATGTTTGATTATGAACAATTTTGAATTTTAAAATTTTGATCATCTCACACACTGGTCAAAGGTCAAGTATTTAATATTCTATAACTTTAAAATTATATCTATTTACTGCGTACTGTTCTAAAATTGGCCATGTATATTCTTTTTGTAATTTTAAAGACTTAAATTTTTTTGAATTGTATTATTTGTATTGTGTATTTTTTGTTGTTTGTATTTTTTTTGTGATTTTGTTGTTTGTGAGTGCTTTGTCGATGAAGCTGTTTTGGCTTTTTGCACAATAAAGCGTTGTTTGTTTGTTTCTTTGCTCAAACGAAATGGAGTGGGATAGACAAAAGTGCCTTCAGTTAATAAACATTTATGAACAATATCCAGTGCTTTGGAATCCAAAGGATGGATTATACAATAAAAAAGTTAAGAAGTTTGATGCGCGGAGGCAGATAGATGAGATCATGGGATGTGATTCTGGAGAAGCAAAGAAAAAAATTGAAAGTCTTCAAGCAAGGTTCAGGAGGAGGCGAAAGGAAAAAAATTATTGGAACGGGGAAAGGTACATTTACACAAATTATGACGAATATAACAATAAAGCTTGTTTTTTTTAATGGAAAGATTTGGCAAATGTCACATGATTTCTATCTATGATCTAATACTAGATCTATGATCTAATATAGTATCCATATTTCTAGTAGCCTTCCATTTTGACGGCGTAAAAACAAACTTCTTGTCCATAATTTTCTTGATGTGTTTTCTTCTTTTCCCTATTGGTAATGTTTTGTATAACAAAAAAAGCACCAGCAGCGATAATAACATCTTTCGGGTCCATTAGCACACTCGATGCAGAACGGTGACCTAGAGATTGAAAGCACGAAAAAAATTAAACAAAACTGAACGTGGGAACATAGCGAACGCAACAAGCACTCTGAAAATCGCGATCTTTTCCTTATTGAGTTCGTTCGTGCGCTCTCGGTTCGCTTGGTTCGTTCGGACCAAAATGCTCTAATGAGTACGCATCTTTACAGTTTAGGTGCCAGATATATGGCACAAAGTTTGATATTTGCCATAGATGTCGATTACGCGTCCCCTCTCTAAGAGAACATTAATATATTTAAAATTTGATTACTTCAAAATATTGTGAAAAGATTATAAAAAACTGAAAAAATCTAATCGAGTTATTTTATTAAAAAAATTGTGGTTTATATTTATTATTACATTTATCATATATAACTTTTTTACAAATAAAAAAAAATAATATTGCAAAGGAATAAATAAAAGACAACATATATAAAATAATATATTTTGTTGACACACTTGTGAATTTTAAATCTTAATAGTTGATTAATTAACTTTAATTTTAATTTTTTTAAACAAGTGTCTTTTAACATTATCTCTCTGCAGTACTAAACTTTATTATTTATTTATGGTGTGGTGTTATTTTACAGATTACCCAGTTTTTTGTACCATATAGGAGATGGTATACAAATTTTATTTGTGGCTAATACAACTCTCTGGCAAACTGTGTTTCTGGGCACCGAATATTAAGTGTAAACTACTATGGTTTGAGTCAACACTTAATTTTCCGTCCAGTTTTCCTCCACTTAATTTTAACAAAAACACGGCACAATCGTAATAACACAGTCCAAAATGCAAAATTAAAAATATTTATCATTTCTATTTGACATAATTTGACACAAAATTATAATAGATATGAAACTTAATAGTAAAATTTTGGGTCAAAGTTTTGGGTGTTCTTAGTAGAGACTACGTTTAACCCAGCGCCTTCGCCTTTTCTGCTGTAAATATTTTTTATGTTTATATTTGATTTCAAAAGATTTAGTTTTAAAGTTACACTGATATATTAGTATATCAGAGTAACTTTAATAAAACATAAGAATATATATATTTTACAGTTTATTAAATATAAATTTTGACTACAAGGTAGAAAGTAAATCACAATATTTGATAAAACTTATAAGTATACTATTTTTACAGTTAATAAATAATAAAACTATTTCTGACTATGATATTTAAAATTTAGATAGATAGAATATTAAAAAACATACCGGTATTTGCAGACGCAGACCCAAATTTAATAAAAACCAACATTTTTCCTGCGAAAATCGTTTTTTTTTCACAGAAAAGGTATTTTTTGATTTATCAACAATCATTGTCAAGTTGACAATATACAGGGTGTTTTCTAATTAGTCTAACAAATTGTGGTGTGATTCCTCATGCAGTGGCGTATCCAATTTTTATAGGGGCAATTGCCTCCAGTACTTCTGACGCGCGCCGCGTCGGTCCAATTTATATGTTAAACAATAATTTAAATACCAGCTTCGCAGATATTTTTATAAGAAACGAACAGAAACATGAACGAATTATTTGGACAGGAAATAAAAAAACCGAATAACTAGTAGATAAAAAAACAGGCCGAATTTTAAAACTGAAACTGCTCAAGATTATTACAGATTATCAATCTTTATTCCTTTTTTAAATTACGTAGTATTACACTTGGAAGAACGATTTGTTAAACACAAAGACATACTACGGTCATTTAGCTCTCTTATTCCTTCCTTAAATAAAAAAAAACATTTTTAACCTTAAAATTGTTAAAGTCCTACCTACGTAACACCGTAAATGAGGACAGGCTAAATGGCTTGTCTTTTGTATATGTATCCACAAATATCTGTTAGTACAGGAGATGTACTTAATGAAATGCAGGCAAAAGCCAAAAAGCTGGATATTGTTATTTAATTTTATTTGTATTTGTGCTTTTTATTTATTCACTTGGCCTTTTGTTTGTTTCCTCTTTTTTTGTTATTTGTTTCTTTAATTTTTGGTTAATTTTTGTGTTAATGATTATTTTTTGTTGTTATGATGTAATGTTATTTATTAAACCATTTTCCTAAGAAAAATGTTTTTTTATTTATTTAATTTATACCTAGTATTTACCATAATACCTAGCTGTAATTAGATAGATACTTACTATATAATGTAAAAAAATATTTATTTAGGTATAATATTGAGTTATTGACCCCCCCAGGCATGAATCCTGGATACGCCACTGTCCTCATGTGTTCTTAAAACAATTTTTATATAACCATTGGGTCTAAAGTACTTCCTTTCTGATCTACAGTTGCCGAGAAAAAAATAAATATACTTATTAAGAGCCCGCCTTAAGCCGTTTTCTAACGATTTTTTATTTTTTAGATTAATTAGGAAACACCCTGTATATGCATATCACAGGCAACCAAATAAACCTCTAAAAATTATTTTTTCTACCACTAACGACATACCGTGTTTTTAGTGAGTACTAAATTATTTTATCAAAATTTCACCATATAAGTTTCCAGGCAATGGTTATAACTAGGCAAGAGTTTGACAACTCTCAAAAATCTTAAGTCGAGTTCAGACGCATCGGCACCGGCGTCCGTTTGTCGTTCATCGTTCTGTCAAATTAATAATATTGAAATATGATCTGTCATTTTTTAAATAAACGAATAAAACTGGTTAAAAACAAGAGACGACACATGACGGATTTATATATAAACCCATCCATAGTTAAAATAAAAAATATTAGAAACCTTTTTTTTAGTGAAATAAATGGATAGGTATGGACGCCATCTGCTTTTTTTCTGTCATCGGCTGTCGAACTCTTACTTGAGAAAAAAAAAACAGAGCATACTATTCTTCTACGTTTCATCATTCTCTGAAATATCTGCACTTATTTCTGGAACACCCTGTATTACTACAGTTAATTAGGGAAAATTATTATAATACATTTATACAGTAGAACGTCTGTATACGAACAAATTATATTTCTGTTTTATAATGCCAACCGTTTAGGTGACAAAATATCAAATAAGGTCATAGTGAAAAATCTTGGAGGTGGAGAATTTTTAACTAATATTGCAAATGCATTCAATAAATGTGTATTTCCTATGAGCTAAAACATGCTTACCTCTTTCCACATTTATAATAGCTGCGCTGTATAAAAATATCATAATCCAAAAAATCACTTTCCGACAATACTTCACGTGAAATGTATAAATGTTTTGTAAGATTTCATTTTTTTCTTTGTATATTTTTTCTTCTTCGTTGGACATCAAAATAATGATACCTTTCATTCTTTTGGTCTGAATGAATACCATCTTAGCAACGAGCAAGAGGACATAGGTCATTCTTGAAAATCCTTCCAATGCTAAAAATAACGTGGATAAAATTATATGTTAATATTACTGTGTTTTTCAGTTAATATTTTAAGGTTATATACAGGGTGCTACAAATTCGGTGTACGAGCATTGATATCTCGGAAACTTAATAGATACGATTATGGTTAATTGGGGCAAAGTTGCGCCTTGCGATTTTCGCCCAACATGCTATCAAAACAGTTCAAAGGATTGCTGAGTTTTTTGAAAAAAAAAATAAACGATTTTACTTTTGCCAGTCGTTATTTTTGTAAATGGAAAAGATTTAAAAAAAAGTCAAAATTAGTTATGAATGTATAATGTAAATGACAGTGTAAAATGTAGAAAAAATCACTAGAAAACACTTTTATTATTAAAATATATGAAAATATAAACGTCAAGATCTCTGTGGCGGATTCATCTCTTCAAAACAATTCCTATGAGTATTTAGCCACTTGCCCTGTAAGAAAATCTACAAAGTCAAATAGTTATTTTTGTAAACACTACTGCATTAATCCTATTAATTAATTAAACTATCTACACTGCGTACACTGCTATAGTTAGACCAATCATCACTTATGGAGCACTAGTATGGTGGGAAGCGGTACTTAAAGAGACTAATAGAAAAAGCCTCACAAAAGTACAGCGATTAGCAGCAACTGGATTAGTAGGTATTGGTAGTAATTAGTAGGTATAATTGGTAGATAACTGGAGCATGGAACAACACAGCGCAAGTTGCACTAGAAGCAATTCTGGACTTGCAATCAATCGACTGGCTCGTGAAGGATCTGGCCGCTAAGGGTGCCCTAAGATTAAGGGAATCCAATCTGTGGAACCAGACCAATTACGGTCACTCGAGGATATTCCCAGTGATAAGGAAAATCATGGTAAACACGAGTCCATATCTGCTAGACCAGAAAACGGACTATATGCTCACCAAACATGATTTTGGATTCGCATCCCGACAAGAGAAGAATGGGAAAGCAACCCGAGTAATGAACACTCAAGAGATAGCAGTCTACACATATGCTTCCGCAAATTTAGGGGGCACAGGTATAGGCATCTTCTCAGAGAAACTAGACATCCGACGATCTTTGAGCCTATCGGATGGCTGTAATGTTCTACAAGCAAAGGTTTACGCCATAAAGGAAGCGGCTAGTTGTATACGAGAGAAAATTGCTGATAGAACAATAGGGGATATAGTGATATACTCTGACAGCTTGGCCACTTTAAGAAGCATCATCATGCAATCAGTGAGATCGGAAACTGTGATGGAATGCCGAGAAGCACCATCCTGGCTGCGTCGGGGCGGGGCTACTCTGTGCTGGGTGCCAGGCCACAGCAATGTGATGGGCAATCAGGAAGCAGACAGACTCGCCAAAGACGGAGCCAGGGGAGAGGCCGTGGCAGATGACCCACCACTTGTGACGATCAACACACTGAAGGAGGCTATAGGAACTTCCATCAAAGCCAAGCAGCAAGAGATGTGGCAACACCGTGAGGACTGCGCTACAGCTCGAAGACTATGGCCAGGGGTAGATAGAAAAAAGACAAAACAACTACTAGAGCACAAAAAGGACCTAGTACGCATAATTGTAGGTGTCGTCACTGGAAACTGTCCCACGGGGGTAAACCTCGTAAGATGGAAAGTTTCCGACGACGACTACTGCAGAGAATGCGGAGAGGAAGAAGAAACCACCAGTTGTGCCACTGTCCAGCACTGGAATACCGACGCTTTAAAACTTTAGGGCAAGGTTTTTTAGAGGGACTAGAGGAAGCAGCAGAAGCCAACATCAGCGACATCGAGAACTTTGCAAAGAGCTGGAAGTGCTTTAACGCAAAGAAAAAATGAGAGGAAGGTTTGGTAAAACAATACAGGGGTATCGCAATGGGCCCAAGGCCTCGGAGTGAGGGATCAAATATGATCCCATACCCCAGCAACCTAACCTAACCTCACCTAACTGCATTAATCCCATAGATAAATGAAACAAGTTTAGATGGGAAAGTGTCAATGAGATCAATGTAAGTACTATTTGGCGCTACTTTTACAACGGTCGCGATCCAAAGCTTTTGATAATTTCGAAGCGGCTCAGTTTTTTCCGGAATTATGTGGCCAAATATCAAATTTATTATTACTTTGTTTGAATTTTATATATAAAATACAGTGTGTTGCATATAAGAAACTTTATTTTATTTAACATTTTATTTAAGTTTTTGCAGTTCACAGTATACACAGCTTTTTAAGTTTTTTTAATGTCACTTTTTCACAATTATCACGGGTCTAAAAAATCTCAAAAATCTAAATTAAACTCACAAGATAGCTAAAAAATTTTCGGTATTTTTTCAAAGAGGGCCGGGCGGTTTAAATTTTAAAAGATTTTATAATTTTTGAAGATTCTGACTTTGACAAGAGAAAATTATTTCTGTTCTTGTTTGTGGCTATTCTTAGCAACCGCTATGGCAGCGTCAGATTATCGCGTAAAACCTTTGAATAAGAAGACTAAGAAAGGAGCATAATGCTATCCATGTATTCATGCATGGTGGGCGGAAAAAGGACTCTAGGGTGGGAATCCTTGACAGTTCTGTTTGACGATTCATTTGACACATTTGAATTTGATTTGATATGTTGTGGATTTGTCAGCCTTTACGGAGCTTATTTTATGTTATTTATTATCTATTCTACTACTGATAGTTGTATAAAGGTAGTAAATCTAGATGGAAATTGTGGCAGAACTTAAATTAACAGGGACACTATCGCGATTTATAGAGAAAGACTCTAAAATAGTTGGTTGTGTAGCGTGCGGTAGATCTCGGCAAAAATCGAGTGAAATAATGAAACAACTTTTCGCTAGTAAGTGATTATATAATATACATACGTGTAGTAAACCGATCATTTATGAAATTCACTTAAATTAACTAATTATATATTTTTTCTTGCATTTTTGCTTTTATTTACTACTTGTCAAAGATTAGATTTCAAAGTATTTAGATACGTCAATTTGACTTACCTGCTTCAGTAGCGTATCGGTTGTTTATGGTCATAAATAATTATTATAACTTATCTATTTGTATTAGAATTTTATATTTTTATAACAATTTTAATAACTACCAATATTTATTCACAACGTAAAATAAATAAAAAATATATTGATTCTACCGCACGTCTACCCTAAATCATAGTTTTACATTTTTTAAATAAAATTCGAACGGCACTGACCAATCACTGACAAGTTATTCAAAGCGTAAAACGTACGCGATCCAAAACAATTATACACATATTTTGACGGGTATTCCAATCTAAATTTATTTCCTTTATCTATAGTTAATCCTTAGTTAATCCAACGGAAACCAACTTGGCAGCAGTTTACTAATAAACAAATTTGCCTAACGAACAAAAAAGTGCTTAACGTTTCGGAAAGTATATCTCTTTCCATCGTCGGAAGCAAAAAAGATACAAAGAACAAAAAAAATATTTATAATATTTGCTATTCAAGAACGGTTTAATTTTTTTATTTGTTTTTTAATATTTTACTAATGTTTTGTTTATTTATGTTTGATTTTAATCAATTTTGGTTTTATCTTATTGATTTTTAGCAGGTAATAATTGTTAATTGTTAAGTTTAACTTGTTATATTGTGATTTTAACAGAACGTCAACGGTTTTTATAGACGTATCTGTTGAAAAAAAAACTAAAGTGTCTGTGAATAGTTGTATTTAGATATTTTAAATAATGTTTTTCTTTGTTCTTTGTGTTTTTTTTGTTTCCGACGACCGGGAAGAGATATACCTTCCAAAGCGTTAAGTAGATAACTGCTGAAAAGTGTGGTCACCGTTGGATTAACGCAGCAGTGTTTAAAAACAATTTTATTTTGTAGATTTTCCTATTACAGTGTAAGTGGCAAAATACTCATATATGTATTTATTTGAAGAGCATTTTTTATATAGAGCTGTCTGTTTTTTGACACAAAATATTATATAGTACTACTAGCGTGTACCAGCGACTTCGTTCGCGTCGAATTAATCGTTTGTAATGGTGATGATAAAGCGAAGCAAGACATGTATTAACATAAAAACTGGATAAAATTTTCTCACATTTATGTCAGCATGAGAAAAAACAATATGGCGATATTATTATATAACTTGGTAATATCCAAAAAAATCCTTTATGGTTGCGACGACGGACGACGACGGAAAGAGAAAACTTTCCGAAACGTTAAGCTTTTTTTTTCTTTGTTAGGCAAATTTTTATTACTGTAAACACAACTTCTGACAAGAAGCGTCCGTTTAGGTTTAACGCAGAAGTGTTTACAAAAAATAACTATTTTATTTTGTAGACTTTTCTAGCAGTGCAGTGGCGAAATACCCATAAAGGATTTTTTTGGATAGATGAATCCGCCACATAGATATAGACATTTTTTATAACTTGGTAATATTTGAGGGGTAGTTACATCTCGTTGGAATTTGACTTTCGAAAAATCCGTTTGCCAAAAATAAGTTTTTTACGTCAAGCAGTTTAAGCAGAATCGTGGTTAAGAAATTACCCAACTTTTTTGAACACCCTGTATGATTTTTTTGAAAAATTTAAAATATGTAAAAAAACCAAATAAATTATGCTTGTCCAAGCGTTTTCCCGAAAGACTAACCTTTTTTTAAATAACAAATATTGTAATATTTGAGGGGCGTTTTCACCCTCTTGGAATTTGAGATTCGAGAAACCCCTCCTTAACCTCCCTATTGAAACACCTCCCTCCGTACCTCTACACCCCACAGTCAATCCGTTTGCCAAAAATCAGCTTTAAACGTCAAGCAGTTTAAGCAGAATCGTCATTACTCAATGGTCATATTTCATGAAACACCCTGAATAAATTTATAAAAAATCTTAAAATATGTAAAACAACAAAATAAAATATACGTGTTTAAGAGTTTTTCTGAAATACTCACCGGTTTTCAAATAAAAAATATTTTAAAATTTGAGGGATAGTTTCACCCCCTTAGAATTCGAGTTTCGAAAAATCCCTTCTTATCGAACCTATACAAATATACCCTAAAGTCAATTTGTTTTCCAAAAATCAGCTTTTTACGTCAAGCGCTTTAAGCAGGATCGTGATTAATTAATGACTAGATTTTTCGAAACACCCTGCATACATTTTTAAAAAATCTTAAAATATGTAAAAAAACAAAATAAAATATACGTGTTTAAGCGTTTTTTCGGAAACTTGGCCGTTTTTTAAATAAAAAATATTGAAATATTTGAGGAATGGTTTCACCCTCTTGGAACTGGAATTTAGAAAAATCCCTTCTTATCGAACCTCTACACCCTAGAATCAACCTGTATGCCAAAATTGAGCTTCTTACGTTGAGTGGTTTGAGCAGCATCGTGATTAATCAGTATGTCAGTCACTTAAGGATTTTATATATTAGTATAGATAACAAAACTGATTGTATGGCAAACAATATGATTTATTTCATTAGTAAATTAAAAAAATACAAATAAAAAACTGTCCCATTTTTATTTCAAATGGTTTAACGTCCCAAGTATAATTAAATTGTAATTGAAAACGTGATTTTCGAAAAAAAAACAGATATGACCGGTTTTGGCGTCAAACCCTTCAATTGTTAAACAATAATACACTTAGTTATTTTGAAAAATAAACCCCTAATTCACTACAATACACCGAAACGCTTAACTTTTAAACACTGGACGCGGGATTTGCTAACCATGTTAGGGACATCATCAGCAAATTATTAAAACTTTTTTAATTAAAACACAGCATTAATCATCTGCTGATAATGCTAACACGGAAAGTGAAACAGGCGTCCGAAACAGCTACTAAAAGTAAAGTGTTTTGGTGTATTGTGGTGAATTAGTGTTTAATTTTTCTGTAATACCTAATGTTCCAACCTCCACTTATAATCTGAGAATATTTTGTTAAGTTTTTCTATTTAATATTGTTTTAAAAAAATAATACAGTAAATGCTGGATTACCTTCTGTGATTTTCTGGTTGCGTTCCAAGTAGAATGCGACAGCAAACGATATAATGCACGAAGAATACACTGTTTGAGTGATGATGGAATAAATGTTGTAGAGGGACTTAAACATCTTACGATTTTCGATGTCGTGTGACCAAAGACCACTGATTGCAAGCATATATTTACTTGTCTTAAACAATCGTTTTTCGTAGGCCATGTTTGCAAAACGGTCTCAAACTTTATGCAGTGACGAATCAGATATTTCGACTTAAATACATTCTAAACTCATTAGATATGAAAACAGTCATTTGAAGAAAAAACCTCCTTATTACGGCTTTTTATAAATTACTTGGGGTTACAATTCATAGGCGTCACACATATATTTCATAAAATAAAACACGTACAGCACATGGACTCATTTACATAGAAACAGCTCACCAGGATGTACCATATTTCCGTTAAAGTTAACTTGGTTTTATCTTTGCGTTTTTTAATGATTTTTTGCAAGAAAAACTATATTTTGAACTTGTTTTTGAAAAATTATTTAATAAAAAGACTTAATATTTTACAAAATTGTTTTTAAAGATCGACGTACAAGACTTTTGAAGAACTTAACTATATTGATACTGTAACAAATCTTTCAATTTTTGTTTTATTACAGCTTCAATTTTTTAAATATTTCCACGCCTATGATAAGGATATGAATAATTTTTACGTTGATTTGTGAACCTTCTTATTTGCTGTAATTGCAGGTGTTATATGGAAGTTGCTGCATTTTTTCTTCACGAATAATTTTTTAATGTTCTTGGTAAATCACAGTTTTTACCTAATTGGTATAATACAAATTTAGATAAACAAAGAGTACAAAAATTAAGAAAACAGTAATAAAAAACTCGGGTCTGTTGTTTTCATACGTATTATTAAGGTATACAAGGGAACATTTTTATAATACACTATCCGGAGATATAATATACTGTTGTGGCTTAGAACGAAGAAGAATTTTAATTCATTCATAAAATAAAATTAAATTCATGAAATTTTTAATGATATATGGCGTTCCAAAGAGAATATACATTTAAATTTATTGTTGTTCGTCTGTACATGTTTTTACTAGAAAAGAAGTGGGCTTGAGTGAAGCACAATTCTGACTTCTGCTTTTCTGACGTTTAGGTTACTAGATGTAACTCGCTAAAAATTATCTGATTTATCCTAATATAAAGTAATTGCTACTAATACAACTATCATTACTAATTAGAAACAGAGTAATAGAAGGAAATATTTTCTCCTGCTAATTATGCAGTAATTTTTATATAATTTAAAACCACTCCTAATACATATTTATGTACCATATTATAACATTACCTTCCTAATATTACCTTATATGGGTTTTTTCCGGATTGTCTCAGTGGCCCTTAAGTAATTGAAAATGTTGTTCCAAGGCCTTGACCATGTGCAAAGCCATAGAGTGTATAACGTTAACATGTTCCAAAAAACCAAGTTTCTGGATAATTTTTCATCAAGATAATGTGAAGAATAATCGAAATTCTGACTGCTGGGATTGAAAGGCATTTATTTGAGTCGCTCTATTTCCTTTACGAGATAAGATATCTAAGGCTTCTAATATAATAAGAAAATATACATTAGAGACTCTGATGTTTTATTTTTCTCACTCCAGCTTGTTTCGCAGAACCTATTTATAGGTTCAAATTTATAGGTTGGATATCAAATTACTTCTCAAAAACGACCCCAGAAAATATCATATTATTGAATATCTAGAGGAGGCAGCTCCTCCTTATGCACACTTGGTAACACCCTTGTTAATAGCCATCCTTTTTATTTTCATTGTCTCTAAAAAACCATTGCCTAAAGGAGTTTATATTTTACTTGACTCATTGAAATACTGTAACAGTCAGATATCATACTCTGTCGAGCGACAAACATGTAAATGGCATAATCATAAGATTCTAATTAATAAACTGCAGCACTATGGGATCAGGGGAACATCTCTCGAATGATTTAAGTCGTATCTGAGCAACAGAATTCAACTTATGAGGGTGGATACCACGTTGTCTTCTAGCAAGCCAATAGAATGTGGAGTACCACAAGGCTCAGTACTAGGCCCTATTTTGTTTCTTCTTTTTATTAACGACATTGCTAACATAAACATCAGTGGTAAAATATGTCTTTTTGCGGACGACACTAGTTTTACTTGGAGCAACAAGGACGCCACGGCACTTCATAGGATTATACCAAATGACTTAATCACCATTAAATCTTGGTGCAATTCGAACCTCCTGAATCTCAACATTTCTTAAACTAAAGCTTTGTCGTATAAAAACTCGCTGCAGCCTTTTGTACTTAACAAAACCACCATTGACGTCGTAAAATCTGTAAAATTCTTAGGGCTTGTTGTAGACAATTCTCCTGAAATGGGACATGCATATCGGAGCTTTGTCGAAAAAATTAAGCTCTGCCTGTTTTGCATTAAGATCTGTTTCTAAGGAGCTTAACTTGTCAGTGACTAGAACTGTTTATTATGCAGTTTTTGAGTCGCACCTCAGGTATGCCCTTCCATTCTGGGGTACGTGTTGCTGTTACGCATTTTCAAGCTCCAGAAGAGTTCGATATTCACTGGGACTAAACAGCAGATCTCATTGCCAGGACTTTTTTTAAAAAATTAAAAATATTAACTCTTCCTTCCTTTTATAATATTAACTCTTCCTTCCAAATTTATGTGTCAGCTTCTCAAGAAAGGCCATCTCACACTTATCCACTCAGGAACGCGGAGCAAGATCTTTATCTACTTACCCCACGCTCAGAGTTAGTTAAAAGTTCAATAATATACAACTCCAAAAAATGCACCTGCCATCTGAAATCAAATCCATAACATCATTTTCTTCATTTCGCAAAGCATTGAACTCTTATTTACTAGACAAGGCTTTCTATGCCGTAAATGACTTATATTTTGATAACCGAATTTGATCTTGTAAACACTGGTCTAATGTTTGCTATTGCTATATTTACCAATGACATCGAAATAAATTTATTTGGAGGTCACTGATATTTACTATAAACTAACTAAATATTTTTGAATATTATTTTTATTCTTTTATTCCTTGACATTGTAAACATTTATAAATGTTTATTTTAAACAATAAGACTGACAATGTTATTATTTGTATAATGTTTTGTATTCTATTCTCTCTTTTGTTTGTTTGTTTACCTTATTTGTTTACTTCGTTTGTTTAGTTTACCTTTGTCTACAAAATGTAAAATTTTTTGAAAATAAAGGCATTTATTTATTTTGCTTTTTTACCTGGCTCACTATAATTTAACTTACAATATCGCAAGGCAAGACAGTTGTATTGTGGGAACTTTTAGAAGTAGAAATACCTTTCGGAGAGGAGATAACTCAGATGATAATTTAGTTGGCAACACAACTTTGCGAAATGGAGTGGGATAATATAATTTTAGGACAAGATATCATTAGGAGCTTCCGAATAGTATTCTGTCTAATGACACAATACTTGAAAAGTGGCCCTAAAATCTAGATTAAAATTATGACGGTATAAGATTTAGCGAAAATGTTACGTGTTGAAAGATACACTTGAAGTTGGAAGAGATGAATGGAGAAGATTCTGGTTGAGACTAAATTTAAAGAAAATTGTGTGTGCACTTTTTGCTAACAGCTATTAAATTGGAGGATTAGAAGGACATTTTTGAAAAAGTGACATATAATGCTGTTTTAATATAAATTATTATAAAAAAGAAAAATGAAATTATCGGGCGACCTACCTGTAGACACTCAGAACTACCCGTAGACACTCAGTGTTTTCTGCTGTAACGTTTTTAGTTCGTTACATGTCTTTTTTATATATGATATATATGATGTCTGGCGTATCGTCATCGGATTCCGTATCGTTCAGGCCTGATAATTTATTTGGCACGCTTGGCGTAATTTTTACGTTCCCTAGTCGCCAACCTTGTTATCGTTTGACACAACCCTGTTATCGCTCTGAGGAGGCGCTGTCAACATCGCTTCTGTCAAATCTCTCCGTGCTTAACCTCACTTTGTTTTGCCGCTCTGTTGTATCCCGGCTTTTAGAAATGGTGATTATTTAAATCTTGCTGTATAATTTGAATCAGCTGCTATTTCAAACCAACAGATAAAGGTGAGATATTATCCTTTTAGATTCGATATTATTACTGCATATTTTTAGGGTAGAGTTTTGGATGTCCCAACTTAACTTGTATTTGTATTTTGCTGGCACGTTGGCGTCCCTTTTCTTTTGTCCTCCAGAATGTTACATGGAAGAAAGGACAGTTTCTTTGTTTATTATTGAGCCCTCGGAAGTAATTCGAGGTAGGTTTATTTTGTTTATTAGACCTTGTTTGGTTTTAAACAAGAGTTTCATATTTTTAGCGTCCAAGGTACGGACTATTTACTAGGTACGGGCATTATCCAAGGTCCTAGTAGTATCCAAGATACGGGTAGTGTTCCCCTATACCGTTGTCTTATGGACGGACTGTGTCCGAGGTTATGGTCCAAGGTTATGGTCGAGGTTACGGACATTATCCAAGGTTCTAGTAGTGTTCCAAGGTACGGGTAGTGTTCCCCTGTACCGTTATCTTATGGACGAGCTGTGTCCAAGGTTATGGTCCAAGTTACGGACATTATCCAAGGTCCTAGTAGTGTTCCAAGGTACGGGTAGTGTCCCCATATTGCCACAGTATGGATACAGTGTAAGCCCTATGCTGCTTCGCTCCCATTTCTAAGCCTGGTCAGTAGCTACGGCTATATTGATTCATGGTGTCCTCATTCTGGCCCCTTTTGTTGTTTTGGCCAACAGGATCGCCAACAGACAGTACAGAGATGCGAGACCACCTCACGCTGCTACTGTTTGAAGCAAGATTACATAAAGAACAGCTAAGTGTAGATTTACGTTGTAGTTTTTATGTTTTAGATTTTCTATATTTTCAGTCTTAAACAATAACGTACATCTTAAGTAATATCGTACGGATTCTGTTTAGTGGTTAGATTGTTAAGAACATATTTAATATTATTTACATACATAGCTTTACTCGACATATAACCACTACAATAATTATTAAAATTGTACAATGCTTTTTACCATCAGGATACATCATAAATGAATATAGTCACTAGTTTTAAGTAATAAACAACTGTGTTTTCTTTCTCTATACATGCCTGGCGCCCACTATCTATATTTTTTTGTATATTGTTATTGATTAGTTTTCTCTCTAGTGAAATAACTTATACACGACCGTTCTCCGATGAAAAGCTGCCGTTCGCAGTGGTAATGTTTTAAAAAAAAACGCTACACTGCCTTCCGCCTTTACGAATACGGGAGGAATCAGCAACGATGAACTAGCGATCCTGAAAAAAGAAAAAGGGGAAGCAAACGAGGCACTAGGCAACATTTGCAACCTGGTTAAGCAGTAGCTCACAATTCGCAAGCGTTACTACCAAAAAACCGCTGCGGAGGTACTTCAACATACCTCGCCGCTATCACCTTCGCCCAAAGAAAACAATAAACAAAGGATGTTATCGTGGGGACTATAATAAAAAAAAATGAAATTATCGGGCGACCCACAGTAAGATACAGTAATACAACTACCCGTAGATATCCGTAGACTACCCGTACTACCCGTAGACACTCAGTGTTTCTGCCTTCCGGCTTCATCAATACTAGAGGAATCAGCAACGATGAACTAGCGATCCTGAAAAAAGAAAAAGGGGAAGCAAACGAGGCACTAGGCAGGTCTAGGCACCATTTGCAACCTGGTTAAGCAGTAGCATTTTTGGTAGTGTTTTTTGGTATTAAGCGGTTTTTTGGCAGTAACGCTTGTGAATTGTGAGCTACTGCTTAACCAGGTTGCAAATGGTGCCTAGTGCCTCGTTTGCTTCCCCTTTTTCTTTTTTCAGGATCGCTGGTTCATCGTTGCTGATTCCTCTAGTATTGATGAAGCCGAAAGGCAGAAACACTGAGTGTCTACGGGTAGTTGTATTTTAGCCATGTTTCATGGCTAATCTTACTGTAGGTCGCCCGATAATTTCGGATAAAATGGTGATGGAAAATTTTATAGCACCTTGTTATAATCAGTAGGTTATAGTCACCGTATAAACCTAGCATATTACTGAGATAACATTATAAAACCCTTAAAAATGTATTGTTACTTTGTTACCATTATATAGCCTTTATATATGTTTACGTTAATATAAGTATTTAACAACTACTTGGTTACTTTTGAACCGCCATAACCTTCATAAGTTTATGTTGATTAACCAGTTAGCAACCCATCAGAGCAAACACTTTGTCTTCAATTTTCTCGAAAACCATCGCTCTGGGCGATGTGCAACAAGAGGACCTTTTTTGTAGGAAAAAGTATGTAGTTTTCAAAAAATGAAGCCACGTTGCAAAAAAATAACCTCAAAAAAGTTATTCACGTACAAACCCACTACCCTTGCAAAAACTACCCTTTCCGCTTTTCCAAATAATTTTTCAGTATCACCATTTGATTTAGGGTCAAAATTTATGGCAGATAATTTTTTTTCGAAATTTTATCTCGTTTTTTAAGCCTATAATTTCAAAACAACCTGGAGTTTTTTAAATTCACCCTTTCAGTGCCCCTAACCCCCTTAATACGCATTTTCCGCCCTATACTTACAGGAAATTTTTTTATTATTTTTAGGAGTACTATCACCCACCGATTTTTTTTAAACCATTTCAATGACACCCTGTATACGTATGTATGTCTTATCAAGCGGTAAATGTATTGCACTTTTCCTATTGTTCTTTCTTTTTTGTTTCAAATAACAGTAAGGTTTGTCCAACGAGGTACTACTACTTGACAGTGAGAGTTGTTGTCTGCCCTTCTAATTCAATTGTAAATTGTATTTTTACTTGTCATTCTTTGAATGTTGTTGCGTATAAGGGTGAGCCACTTTTGATACGCACCTGGTATACAGTTTTTAAAGTTAGTTGTATAAAATATTGCAATCGTATTAGGAGTTACTCGAATTCGAATTAACTAATTACTCGCTAATCGAATTTCGAATTTAAAATTAATCAAGATCAAAATATTTTTATAAAACAAATTATACTTTATATTTTCTTATATTCCTTTTAAAATAGTCTCTATTGGTAATTTATTATTTAATATTCTCCTAACAAGATAGTCAATATTTCTTTTACAACAGAAATAATAAGGATTGAAGTAATTTATTTAGTATTTTCTATTTTCCGCAATTTGCTAAAATACGGTAGTTATCTATTTTTTCAATTTTTTATTTACCTTTGACCCAGAATATGTGTTTCTCGTTTAAATTTACAAATGCAATTTCCAATCGATTTTGATTTGCTTTAAATGGAAGAAAATATTAAATTATATTAGAAAGACATAAAACCATAACTGTATACCAAAAATATACTAACCATTAATTAGATAATTATTATTTGAAAGAAATTTCAAATAGAGTTGGAAGTATGAGTTTTGATTACTTTAGCTTTAACTTCCTGATTTCTAGTTTTTGTTAATTTTAATACGAATTTGATTGCTTTGAATGTCATGGTTTTAAAATTAATTGTGTGTCTCACGTTAAATCTTGGCTCTGATCGTAATTGCAAGAACATAGTCAAAAAGCAAAGCAAATTTAGATGCTAACAATCACTCTATCTAGAGAAAAAAAGGCAAGATGGAAAGTCGCCCAATACCGAGAGGAACGCAGGGACTTATCACCAGCTATTCCGCTATTGCTGGACAAGTGAAAATGGCGGTGCTGCCAAAATATTACCCAGAGGTTGCACCGACCATTGACCAGCAAACGGCGCTAGAAGAGGCGATACTGAACGAAGCAGTAGCGTGCGGATTGCAACGTAACGGTCTACATCATGTGAGTCAGCTGAGTTTTGCGGGGATCTTCATTCATTGTGTATCTAAAGAATCGGCGGATTGGATGGTGGAAATGGCATCTAAGCTTAAGAATTGGTAAGGGCCGAGACTGGTTGCAGTGAAGGGAGAAAACATCCTAAAAGAGACGACCATCACGGTTTTCCTGTCGAAGAGCAAGGGGAAAGATACCAAATGGCTCAGAACTCTAATGCAAGGACATCGAGTTGGCGAGTCATCAACTCGATGGAGGAGGGTCATGATCAGATCCTCCCAATAGGAGTTCACTTGAAATCTAAAGAGGCAATAGAGAAAGACGGTTATATTTTTTTATATGTTTCTCTATTCTAGATTCTGGGAAACACCGGCATCAGGTCTAAGGAGTGACAAAGTTAAAGAGGTAGAGAAACTGGAGGCTGGAGGATGCCTCCATCTCATGGGTACCTCAGCCGGAAACAAGCTTCTCGACTGTGAAGGACACGGAGAGCCAAACCCCAACCGTGGTTAGGTTAGGCTCTCCGTGCTATGATGTGTTATAGACTGTATGATGAGGCGTACGGTGGAAAATGGACACATATGTTAATTCCGAATATAAGAATATGGACTGAATGAAATCCCGGGTAGGTAGACTATTATCTTTCCCAGATACTTAGCGGATACGTCACGGAGCTTTCAAACACTATTTATATCGCTTCAAGAAAAGAGCTAGTGCGGTCTGTAAATATTGCAGCAGTGCCATCGACGATCTCAATCGCACTATTTTTGAATGCTCGGCCTGGGAACTTACTGGTAGATTTAGTAACTTACTAGTAGAACGGCCTGGGTAGATTTAAAACAAAGGGATTTTTAAGGTACCCTTTGAGAAAAAAAAGCTAATACACTCTCACTCTATTGTGGAGGACGAATATATATGGGAGGCTTTCGTGGCGTTTATATCACAAATTCTACGACAGAAAGAGCTTGACCAACGAAGGGTTGAAGAATGACCAAAGACCAAAGTCTAATGTAGAGAGGGGCATCTGTGCCGAAGTAATGCTTGAGCAGGTCCATCGCAGTTTATTAAGCAAGTAGGGTGGAATTTTTTTTAGTAGGTAGAAATCCGGCACACCTCGGCCGCTAGAACAACCGACTTGCCGACGAGGCGTCTAGGAAGATTTTTTTACCATCCCGTGAAAAAAAAGGCGACATGATGAGTTATTACTCAAGGAAGAGAGACACAATTGATTTTTTTCGTAGTCGCAGTGATTTTATATCTAGTAAAAGAGAGTTTCAAAATTAGTAGAACTTTTACTGGCGTGTTTGCAAATCAGCAAACGTGTGCTTTGTTATCATTCACTGATTTCTGGTTTTTGATTTTACAAATTCTGCATTGAGTAACTATTTTTATTGCTTTGTTACAGTCTCTTTCTTTTTTTAAGTTTTGCGCTGACTTACTGCGTGGTTCAAAATTCATCAATATCAAATGAGTCATAATTAAGCTTTACATAGTAGAATCTCCATTTATTTTCTGTACGGATAAAGAAATAGGATAAAAGTTTAGTAGAATATTACTTAAACTATTATTTTTAATGGCTGATATCGGTGACAAAAAGACTAGAAGATGAAGCGCAAAAAGAAGGCTTAGTGTTTAATGAGAAGAAAACTAAAATAATGATTTTGAGAAGGATAAAAAATGTCTATACCTATGTGGCGGATTCATCTATCCAAAAAAATCCTTATGGGTTTTTCGCCACTGCACTGCAAGAAAAATCTACAAAATAAAATAGTTATTTTTTGTAAACACTTCTGCGTTAAACCTAAACGGACGCTGCTTGTCAGAAGTTGTGTTTACAGTAATAAAAATTTGCCTAACAGAGAAAAAAATGCTTAACGTTTCGGAAAGTTTTCTCTTTCCGTCGTCGGAAGCAAAAAAATATAAAGAATCAATTATTATTATTTGAGAAGGATGTCTAGAAATAAAATTTTGAAAAAGGAAACTATACAAGTTTGAGGAAGTATAACCCGCTGGCAAGCGAAATCTTGGGTCGGCGTTTACATGTATAGGAGTGAATCGCTATGGCAATCTAGTAAGTCGAAGAGAGCAAAGATACGAAGTATTTATTACATAATCACTTAATTTGAAGCTAAATTACATGCGCTTGGAAAACTACTTGCTTTTTGTCTTTATTCAGTACATCTTATTTTACTAAGCGTGTTGACCGTACTCTTCGTACACACGAAAATCGGCACCCAAGACCAGAAATGCCGACCATTAGTACACGATTACATATCTAAGAACCATATTTATAAGAATGAGACAGAAATAAGAGTAGAAATATAACCAATCAAAGCATGAGGCTTTTAGAGCTATTAGGCTTTTAGAGGTATTTTATATACAGGGTGGTCCGAACTGTATTCCGGAAACTTCGGCAGTATATTCTGCAGATAAAAATAAGTAAAAAAGTTCGTATACAGGGTGTAGAACTTTCATTTTTATTTCGATTTTCTTCAAATAATTTCTGAAGTAAAGTCAATATTTGAATGAAAATTAGTGTCTGGGAGTTTTTTGACATGAGAAATTTGATTTTGATGTCAATATGGCTCCTACTAGTAGAGGGCGCCACCTACATATTTTTTAACCGGTTTGAAGAGTAATAACTTTTCGTCCGTACCTGTATAAAACTACTGAGTAAAAAAATATATATTTACGACGTTTTTTACGTAAAAATGTCTCTTGGTAAAAATCGCTACGAGTAATGATTTTCGAGATATTTGGAATCGAAATTATTAATACTTGTCATCGGTGACATTAATTAAACATTTTGACTAAATAGTTATTAAACTGAAATCATAAATTTGAAATATTTTTGTGTCAGAAAAGTTCAACAGGAACTGTTTTATCATCATTTTTTGCAGAAAAATTTATGATTGATTTAAAAAAAATAAAAATTTTCAATTTTATTATTTCAGTGAAATAACTATCTACTCTCAACGTGTTTATTTATTTTTCGTCAATAATGACATGTATTGACTATTTCTATTCTAAATATCTTAAGAACGGTTGCTCGTAGCGATTTTTACAAAGAGATATTTTTTACGTAAATAGTCACAGAGATGTATATTTTTTCGCTCGGTAGTTTTATACAGGTACGGACAAAAAGTGATTACGCTTCAAAACAGTTAAAACACATGTAGGTGGCGCCCTCTACTAGTAGGAGTCATATTGACATCAAAATCAAATTTCTCATGTCAAAAAACTCCCAGACACCAATTTTCATCCAAATATTGACGTTACTTCAGAAATTATTTAGAAAAAATCGAAATAAGAATGAAACTTCTACACCCTGTATCGCTAAAACTAAGCATTTTAGGACCTACATTTATACGAACTTTTTTATTTATTTTTATCTGCAGAATATGCTGCCGAAGTTTCCGGAATATAAATAATTAATTAAAATTAATTTTCTTGAAATATAAATCTATATAAATTAACAATGGGGGGTAGTTAATAATAGACAAAGACAAATAAAATTAAACTTAATTTATTCAAAATATGATAGAAAACAAACATATACTATACAAAACATTATATTAGCGTACACACATATCCGGCAGTTTGTTGTTGGTATACTATTAATTAGATATATCTACATTATCCAAAGCAAAATTTACTAAATTTTGTTTCAGGTTA
Source organism: Sitophilus oryzae (assembly GCF_002938485.1). Classification (NCBI taxonomy): domain Eukaryota; kingdom Metazoa; phylum Arthropoda; class Insecta; order Coleoptera; family Curculionidae; genus Sitophilus; species Sitophilus oryzae. Next base: position 957,683 of record NW_022145957.1, on the reverse strand, counting down.
CAACAAAATAGTACAGGGGTAGTTAGAACATTATACATTAAATAAGCTTGATTTCTTAGTGATTTTCAAAACGTACTATAAATAATATAAGCAAAATGGCACACAAAATAATTTTAAAACATAATTTTCATTACGTTATATTACTGAACAAAATTTTAAAATTAAATTGAAAAGCAAAAGTTAACTTGATTTGGCCTATGATCAATAATTATTAACAGATGATGATGAAGTACTCGACAGTTTATAGCCATAGAAGAGGTAAACAAATGTTATTTCTAGAAAAAAAAAATATTTTATGGTTTATTTTCAACAGAGGTAGGCGTCAACTTTTAATATTTTCCTCGACACGACAATACTTCGACGATATGAAGGAAATGGCGAGATCGTCGAGAATGTCACAGGCGATGGTTTGAGTACGGTTTTGTCATTAGAAGATGAGTGATTAATTCCTTTGATTGATTAATGATTACCAGTGACGTAACTACCGATGTTCAAACGTGTTCGATAAAGTGGCCAATTGCATGCCTTACAAATTCAGATTGAACAATTTTTGTACTGTAACATACAAACTAAAACCAAAAAGCAGAGATTTGCTACAACTACACATAGTACACCGAGTAGTACACATATGTTTATTTCCTCGTTATTCTAACTGTTCAACATTACCTACTAATTGGATTATGAAACTTTATTTTTGTTCATTTCCTTACTTCTTACCATGTGGTAACAAATTTGTGATGCTCAGAATCTCAATTTAGTCGCAAATGGCAGAGTAGGAACTGTCTTTAAAATCAGCAACTTCATTGACTTTGTAGAACAAATTAATATAAATTTTGTTCAGAGTACGAGTACACTGGAGATAATTGCAAAGAGATTGTGAAAAACTTGATTAAGTATCAAGTATTAGCTTTAATATTAAGGTACGTCGGTACATCAGAAACAGAACACAACAAAAACGTACAGAAAGCGTTGACAAATACCATATTAATATCAAATAAGAATACAGAAGTCGATGAAAATGTATCTATTAAAACAACATTATAATTTTTAATAGTTTTAGGAAGTACTATTTTAAACCTATCAGATGTAATTTCAAAGGTCTGAAAACCTATTTGAGAGTATATCGAACTCAAACCTTAGAAATTCGATCAATTGAAAAATAAAACTGCTAATCTTGCAAGTGAGTGAAAAAAAAAGAATAAAACAATCAAAAATATACTTTAGTGAAAAAAATAATCTAAATGTCCTCGATCAAACGAAGATTTTTTTTGTATTAATGGATTTTACAAAAGTTTTGATATAATAACTCAAATTAACAGGTTTGTAGAAAGTGGAAAGTAATTTGAAAATTTTAGGGAAATCTGTACTTGGCAAATATTCCTATGCAGACCAGGAAGTCTTCGATGTCATATAGGAAAGCGGAGAGGTACCTCAGGACTTTCGCAAGGAATATAGTAAATATATTTAAGCACAAAGAAAGTGCATCAGATTGCGGAAACTACCGAGGAATTTCACTACTGGTTATCGGAGGTTCGATGGTTATCGACTGGTTATCGGTATGGAGGTTCGACTGGTTATCGGAGGTTCGGTTTATCGTTAGTTCTTGCAAAAATTATGTCAAACCGCCTTTACCCACATTTAGGAAAAATCCTCTTAGAATCGCAAACGGGCTTTCGCATCAACCGCGGTACCGTTGATTCCATATTCTCCGTCCGCCAACTACAGGAAAAAGTAAAGGAACAGCAGAGTAAACTTTATGTTGCATTCATCGACCTAAAGAAAGCCTTCGACTCTGTAAACAGAGATGCGTTTTGGGCAATTATGCAAAAGTTCGGAGTGCCGAACAAATTTCTTAGTGTGTGTAAAAGCCTCCATAACAAGTCGAGAGTGTCACATCATGGATCACTGAGCGATCCCTTCCTGACAAATACAGGAGTTAGGCAGGGATGTGTCCTAGCTCGTCTCCTATTCAACATATTCATGGCAGCGCTCTCTATTATAGTGGACATCAAACTGCAGGAAAGAGGAATGAGTGTTAGATACAGGTATGACGGCGGTCTGTTCAACATAAAAAGACCCATGGCAAAAACACTTATAAAATTCATCACAGAACTCCAATAGGCTGATGACTGCGCTCTAGTTGCAAATACCTGGGCATACGAGACTTTGGGCCTTAAACTGAACATCGATAAAACAAAAATCATGTGCACTCCCCCGGAAAATCATAACAGAGCTATAAAAATCGGAGAAGAACTATTGGAATATGTATCGGAATTTAACAACCTCGGCAGTTTGATTTCGGAAAAGCAAATATCGACTCTGAAATTCAGCACAGAATCAGCAGCGCCTAGAGAAGACAGGGTTTTCTACAATCATGACTTGAGCACAAAAACGAAACTTGCAGTGTATCGAGCAGTAATAATCCCCACCATGTTATATGGAAGCGAAATCTGGGTGCCGTACCGCCGGCACACGAGCGCATTAAACAAGTTGCAACAGAGACACCTTAGACAACTTTTAAGAATCAAATGGTACCACCATGTCTGAAACGTATCAGTCCTTAAAAAAGCAAGCTGTGAGAGCGCTGAAGTCATGATTACTGAATCTCGCTTAAGATGCGCTGGCCACGTATGCAGGATGCAAGAAAACCGCCTACCGAAATCTCTTCTTTACGCTGAACTTGTAGAGGTTAAGAGGAAACCGGGTGGACAACTCAAAAGATACAAGGATGTTGTTCATGAAAACTTAAAGGGGATAAGTATGCAGCATCAGTGGGAGGAAGCAGCGCACAATAGAACGCAATGGAGGAGAATTGTAAATTCAGTTAATAACGACAACCAAAAAGTAAAGAGGCAACAAAGTAATGAGATTTTTGAATGTCCGGAGTGCGTGGTAGGCAGATAACATCACGTATCGGGCTTTTCAGTCACAGAAAAGCTCATGACAGGAAACGCCTTGCGTAACCATCTTTTGATGCGCGTCAAATACTCGTCAGCGAGTAATGGCAGTAGTAGTATTTTAAGATGAAACTTTTGTTAACAACATTCTGAGAATTCGAATAATGAATTGAATAATGACAAGACAAATAAAATCTGTCTAAAAAAGACAGCGATTTAGAGTGACAATTTGGTTAAATAAAATTTAGAGTGACAATTTTGATTATGCGAAAGAAATACATAACCTAGTGCTAGATATAGATGTAATAGTATTGTGGTTTAATGGCCACAGTTGGGCTATCCTGCCGGGTAATAGAATTATGGTTTTTTAATAAAAAATAAAAAAACTTTATAAAATTATAAAGCTAAAATAGTATACGGTTTTATATGAACTCTATTTTTTTTGAAGTTTATAAAAAGCATTCATTAAAAATATATATTCTTCAAATCCTTCAATTTAATAGCTGATAGTAAGTTTCATTTACAAATATGCGCACATAGTGTACACGCAATTTTTTTAGTATGACTTAGGCTATCCTATGAATTTTAGAAGCAGTGGTTACTGTTTCTCTTTGTTCTCATATAATTGTAGTACATTCGACTACATTCGATTGTAGGTCTATAATTATGAATTATTAAAAATGTTGAAATGTATTACTACTTAATGTTTCTCATTTTTCCTTCTTGTTGAAGCTCTAATAAGCACTAACATTTTTTCAGGGATATTTGCAACACTTTATACAAAAGAAATAACACAAGTCTTTATTACTTGGCTCGTTTTAGCGATTATTCTTAAATTGGAGATACATACACCTCCTCGACTGTCATTTGAACATTCAAAAATATTGGTCCACTTATTGGTCTCTCCAAAGTGATGATTTTAAGTTTTAATCATATAACATTTTAGTTATATTATTAGCTGTCGACATTGTCAACATTGACGACGTGTGACTTCCTAAATTGAAGTCGACGACAACACCATAGTTAATGCGTCAACAATTCAGTTGTCGACGTGACATTCTCGACATCGGTCGTCCAAATCTGATTTTTGTTATCTTAACCAAACTTAATAGTCTAAGAGCTAGCAACGTTTTCGAGAACGTATTTTAAGACGTCTGGCTCTTTGATATATCTTTTACTATGCTCTCTGGAACAGTATACGGCCCGTCTGGCTGCCGATACCCGTTGCGTTCACTACTGCGCATTGAAAGAAGATCCTATTTTTTATTAATTTAGTTCTATAAATTCTAGTATTGAATATAAATCGAACATGTCTCCATAGCGCAGTGCGTAGAGTTTCCGACCACGAACCGAAGATTCAGAGTTCGAATCCGGGTCAGGTCAAAGACTTTTTTATTTTATTTTCGTTTATATTCTGATAGTGAAGTATTAAAAAATAATTATGGTGATTCAAAAACAAATATTTAATATTTTACTATCAGAATATAAACGAAAATAGAATAAAAAAGTCTTTGACCTGACCCAGATTCGAACTCTGAATCATCGGTTCGTGGTCGGAAACTCTACGCACTGTGGTATGGAGACATGCTCGATTAATATTCAGTACTAGAATTTAAAGGACTAATAAAAATATAGGATCTTCTTTCAATGCGCAGTAGAGAACGCAACGTTTACCGGCAGCCATCAGTTTACCGGGCCGCATGCTGTTCTAGAGAGCATAGTAAAGATAGATCAAAGAGCCAGACGTCTTAAAATACTTGTTTTTCCGACGTTGCTAGCTCTCGTACTATAAAGCTTAATACATATAATAAATTAAACTTTGTCTTTTGAATTAATAAAATAGTAGTTATCCACCTTACATTATCAAACTATAATAAAACTATAATGTTAGATAGAATTATCGGAGCAGCCTTGAATGTACCATGTACCTACAAAAACATACATTATGCTAACTTTAGAGTTACCAAAGGGGCTGGTTCGAACTATGCGTGTGTTAGAAAAATATTTTACACTATTAACAAGTAAGATGTCAAATATATCAAAGAGTACCTATGCGTTAATAATGGCTTGACTAAAAAGTAAGAATAGCATTTCAAATAACTGTCTTTGTTAAATTTTTAAGCTTCATTGTGTGGGAACTTCGAAATTAGTGGAATAAATTAGTGGTTTCAATTAGCGTAGAAGTTGGTTCCTCTAATATCAATGTAAGCATTTAAAACGTCAAAATTAGTGGTAGTAATCTTCGATTAGTGGAAAAAGTTAAACTTATTATTGGGCAAACTGCGGGGAAATATTACTTCAAAATTTGCGAGGAATATCATTTTGGCATTTGATTATCATCAGTCAAGAGAAATTGCGGTTTGAAATAAAAAGTTTATTGTTTTATAAGCTAAATATTAGGCTTTCTCTATGGATACAACTGACTACAGCAAACTGTTGCTAGGATATTCTATTAATTTTAATTGGGTTTTTAGACACTGTGAAAAATATAAAGTGTAATTGAAACCACTAATTTATTCCACTAATTGCGTGGTTCTGAATGAAGCTTTATTAAATATTTTTATCTAATAATTCAATTTAAGAAAATATATTTTCATGAATTTAAATAAACCAACCAAAAGAAGAAACAATAATGGGACATAGACAATAATAGTGCAAAGAGGGGCACTTTATTGAGAAAAAAATCGTTTTTTTCGCTTTAAACATACATTCAGATACTATACTTAAAATATCCTGTACATTTAATATAATTTAAATATATCTATTATTTAAATGCTATTGACAGTTTATTTGGATTTTAGTGCCATTTTACATACATTTATATACAAGTAAAAAGTACAATTCCTAATAATGCAGTTGTTAAACACTTTCATATTAAAACATATTTAAAATATAAATAAAAGAAAAACTTTTTGTAAATGTCATCACTTGAATATGTAAAACATCCCAAGTAGCATTTTCACGACTTGCGACCACATGTTTACTAAACACAACATTGGATTAGTTACAAAAAATAGTTAGCTCCCTACCTTCGGCATTAAAATAAATTTAAACGTTTTTATAACGTTGTGCCGACGTTGGACTAGTACTACAGCAAAGTAGAAGCTTCTGCGACGTCGAATAAACGTTGTCTTCTAACCTTTTTTGCTTAAGTGATCATTAGGTGATTCGGACAACGTAGTTACAACGTTGGACAATATATAGTTTTCCGACGTCAGTTTCAGGACCTATTCCAACGTTATGCAAACGTCGTTTGTTTTACTAATTCCAACGTTGTTTAGATTTCCTTATTCTTACGTTGGTAGGACGTCGAGTCACTACCTTTTTGCAACTGTATTGAACCATAACCTTAAATCTTAAATTTTCACTTCATTGTTCTGTTGTCAGACAGTTCAGTGCTGTTTTTGTTTTTATAAAAAAAAACTTAATTAAAATGGGATATAAGAAAGGTACATATAAAACTAAATTTAAATATACATCGACATATATTACCGATAATTTATCCACTCCCTCGTTTATTTAGATTATAGAGTGCGGCACAAGCTAGACTCTAGGATGACTAAATTAGGCAATCTTGCGACGAGTATACTACCTGTTAAGGCCGAACTGCGACTTTATTAGTCCAGTATGCGACTACTCGAACTACTCCATCTTAATCTCCAAAACAACAAAGTGAAAGCCGCCATGTTGTTAAATAAGAAAATGTTTCGTTCCTAAAATAGCAATTCCTGCTTTTTGAATACATTAACTTGAAATATTTGATCCTAAAAAACACGCGGAAACAATTTTTTCGACTGCGAATAAATTATTCTCATTTTACTAAAAAAAAATTCAAGAAAATTTTTAAAACTTCTTTAATTTTAAGGCCCATTAGTATTTTTCAAAGTAGAAACAATACATTTATCAATAAAGTTGTTTGCGTTTAACTTTTTGCCTTGGGTAACGAGTTACAGAGTCGGTTAAAGTATATCAATAATTCTGATCTTCAAACATCCTCCACACTTAAATACTTTTGTTTTGTTTTCCTTCACTGCCATCTGACATATGTCTCTAACTAAATCATAAAAATAATATTTTTACTATAATTATCCCAATTTAGGATAAAACGCGACTTAGACGCCATATTAGTTTTGTATTTCTGTGAATTAGGATTTTAAACAACGTTGCAGTTTGTACTATATTAGGCTTCTAGCCAACGTCGGTATCCAACGTTGTTTCGACCCAAAAATTATTCTCCAAACTAGTGCAGACTAGGGTTGGCACGAGGTTGTGCCGACGTTGCGCCACGACGTTTGGTCGCGTGACACAACGTTGTCCCGACGTCCAAATGCTGCTTGGGATAGCTAATTTCACTTTCATATTTTGGGGACATTGACATACTGGTATTAGTTGACAATCTATTTTAAAAATACGGTTCTTTTTTTCCCCAAGTAGCATTTTCAGGACTTGCGACCACATGTTTACTAAACACAACGTTGGATTAGTTACAAAAAATAGTTAGCTCCGTACCTCGGGTATTACAATAAATGTAAACGTTTTTGTAACGTTGTGCCGACCTTAAACTAGTACTACAACAAAGTAAAAGCTTCTGCGACGTCGAATAAACGTTGGCTTCTAACCTTTTTTGCTTAAGTGATCTTTAGGTGATTCGGGCAACGTAGTTACAATGTTGGGCAATAAAGAGTTTTCCGACGTCACTTTCAGGACCTATTCCAACGTTATGCAAACGTCGTCTGTTTTACTAATTCCAACGTTGTTTAGATTTCCTTTTTCTTACGTTGGTAGGACGTTGAGCCACTACCTTTTTGCAACTGTATTGAACCATAACCTTAAATATTAAGTTTTCAATTCGTTCTGTTCAGTCAGACAGTTCAGTGCTGTTTTTGTTTTTATAAAAAAACTTAATTAAAATAGGACGTAAGAAAGGCACATATAAAACTAAATTTAAATATACATCGACATATTACCGATACTTTATCCACTCCCTCGTTTATTTAGAATATAGAGGGCGGGACAAGCAAATTTTGCTTTGACGTTTGACAATAATTGATGGCCATGTCTAGACCCTAGGATGACTAAATTAGGCAATCTCTCGACTAGTATACTACCTGTTAAGGTTTAACTGCGACTTTATTAGTCCAGTATGCGACTACTCGAACTACTCCATCTTAATCTCCAAAACAACAAAGTGAAAGCCGCCATGTTGTTGAATAAGAAAATGTTTCGTTCCTAAAATAGCAATTCCTGCTTTTTAAATACATTAACTTGAAATATTTGACCCTAAACAACACGCGGAAACAATTCTTTTTCGACTGCGAATAAATTATTCTCATTTTACTAAAAAAAAAATCAAGAATTTTTTTTAAACTTCTTTAATTTTAAGGCCCATTAGTATTTTTCAAAGTAGAAACAATACATTTATCAATAAAGTTGTTTGCGTTTAACTTTTTTGCCTTGGGTAACGAGTTACAGAGTCGGTTAAAGTATATCAATAATTCTGATCTTCAAACATCCTCCACACTTAAATACTTTTGTTTTGTTTTCCTTCACTGCCATCTGACATATGTCTCTAACTAAATCATAAAAATAATATTTTTACCAAAACTTATTCTCCAAACTAGTGCAAACTAGGGTTGGCACGAGGTTGTGCCGACGTTGCGCCCCGACGTTAGGTCGCGTGACACAACGTTGTCCCGATGTCCAAATGCTGCTTGGGTCTCTACTTGATACTCTGAATATGTAACAAATAGATATAAATAGTTCATATAGGTGTTTAATCCTATTTCATTATTCAACTTAAATCTTTATTATATTTAACTTGAATAGTTGTTTTTCAACGTGAGTAAAGAAAAAGGAAATCAACTTTTCTGGAGCTACTAAGTATTTGCATTCAAGTGATGACACTGTTTTAATGTTTGGTAACCTAGAGTTATACTTTATTCTTCTAATTAAGTCTGGCTGTGTATTATATCTCACAATAGAATTAGTTTTGTGCGATGTACCTCTCTGTAACGTCATGGACAGGGTTAAAATGTAGATGGTGTTTTTGGGTGCAAGGGGTAGATTTAAATTTTCAAGTCGAATAACTGAGTTTAATAAAAAATAAAAAACTATACAGGGTGGCGCACCTCATTCGCCTCGGTTGATTATACGAAAACGGAAAGACGTAGAAATAAAATATTTTAGGGGTATATGCGGGGAGACAAGGTGCACAATTTTAAATTATTTTGAAATATACATGATGTTTCAGAACTAAGATCAATACTAAAGTTATATTTTTCTTATGGAACATCCGGTATTTTATTTCATTTTTGGTTTCTTGGACCCAAAAAAGGCATTTATTTTAAGGGTTAAATATGTTTAAAATCTTTAGTTTTTGAGATATTTAAAGATATTAAAATTTGCATGCTACAATAGAATAGACTATTAAGACTCTGCACATTACTTTTCAGAATTAATTCTTATGCTGAGTTTAAAGGTAGAGAAATAAACTTTACTGAAAAATGCTATTGGTTTCTTAAATGTATACAGGGCTATCAAAAGTTGCTGATCTATTTTAAGGATATATTTTATATAAAAACTTTGTTATTTCAAATATAACACCCCGTATTTTTTTAAATAAATCGAAGCAGATTCAAATGCTCTTTCAAACTATATTAGGGTTTCCTATATCTAGCTCAGATTTTGAATTAAAAGCGATTTTTAAATAAAATTGTAATCAAGATGGCTGGTGTCGCCATGGCAATTTTCTAGTGACAGTTAGTAACTATTTTTAAGTCGATATTAGTTTATGGACATTATTATTTATAATTTATAACAGTTTACTTAAATTTACCTACAATAGTTTAATAAGTAAGTATTCATTATTTTATCAAGAAAAATAAAGCAGTATCTGTTGGCGGAATGAATAGATATGTTACTAGTGATATTATTTTGTGAGGAAAATTGCTTCTTGGCCTCAAGGGCTTATGGCCTCAAGGGCTTATAGGGCTTCCAAATAGGAATCTTCCTGATAAGAGTTTCTTTGAAAAACTTCTTGTCCTATTTCGCCTGGTAGTGTGGTTTATAAAAAACCCATTAGGCAGAAACCTGTCGTTGGAAGTGAAGAAAATGAACTTGCCATAATTGGCTCTTTTATAGAATATCCATGTATCTACAAGTCATCGTAACAATAGTCAAAGACTACTTTGTTTTTCTTGATAGAATAATAAACACATATTTAATAAATATTATTTATTTAAATATTGCAGGTAAATTAGATAAAAGTGAACTGGTATAAATTTAAATAAGTCCATAAACTAATTTCGATTTTGAAAATAGCTACTAACTGTCACTAGAAACTTGCCATGACAACACTAGCCATCTTGATTACAATTTTATTGAAAAATCGCTTTTTATTCAAAATCTGAGCCAGATAGGTATAGGAAACCTAATATAGTTTGAAAGAGCATTTAGATCTGCTTCGACTTGTTTAAAAAATACATAGTGTTGCATTTGAAATAAAGAAGTTTTTATGTAAAATAAATATTTAAAATAGACCAGCAATTTTTGATACCCCTGTATGTATTTAAGGAAGGAATAACATTTTTCTATAAAGTTTATTTCTCTACCTTTAAACTCAGCACAAGAACTAATTCTGAAAAGTAATGTACAGGGTGTTAATAATCTATTCTATTGTAGCATGCAAATTTAAATATCTTTCAATATCTCAAAAACCAAAGATTTTAAACATATTTAACCGTTATAATAAATAACGTTTTTTGGGCCCAAGAATCCAAAAATGAAATAAAATACTGGGTGTTCCATAAGAAAAAATATAACTTTGGTATGGATCTTAGTTCTGAAACACCTTGTACATTTCAAAATAATTTTAAATTGTGCACATTACCTCCCCACATATACCCATAAAATATTTTGTTTCTACATCTTTCCGTTTTCGTATAATCAACCGAGGCGAATGAGGTGCGCCACCCTGTATATTTGGAATTTATTATGTTCATGGTTTTGAAAATATCCTAAAGTTGAATCTTTTGCAAATAGCCCATTGTTTTCCCAAATAGAAAGTAGGTATTCAACCAGTGGATAAAATAAAATGCAATTTTATACCCTAAGATTGAATTTAGTTAATTTTTACCTAAGAGCAGTCAAGTGTTGTTTGTGCAAAATGAGAGCAAGTATTTACATAGGCGACAAAATAAAAATATAATTTTATACCATAAAGACCCTTCCGTTTTGCATTATTTGGCATGTAAGATAAAAATAATTGTAAAATTTCATACAAATTTCGAGCTAGTTTTTAGCTAGGTAATAAAATCAAAATGCAGTTTTTTATTTTCATTCATTAAAATATTTTTTTATCTTAATAATAATGGCCGATTGGATACAGATTTTTATTTTTATCTGTTTGACTGCAAATAAAAAATTATTGTCTTGTCTAAATAATGGCCATGTACGCCTTGTCGTTGTAAGGTTTTAATGTTCTATATTGTTCTTTTTTATTGTTTTGCGGTTCGTTGTAATAATTTTGTATTGTAACAAGTGTTACGCTTGGGTCAAATTGGATATTTTTAGAGGGAAACACCCTTTTCTGTAGGAGATAGATGAAAACTAATATCGGTGTTTGGAGCTCAATTTTTATGAAAAACATGATGGTAAAAACCGCATTTCGATATCTGTTACCGTTTAGGAGTTACGAGGTGTTTTTAAAAAATGTGCATATTTAACAAATGGCTGTAACTTTTTTGCTATGGAAAACTTTGTATTTCTATGACTGCATTTCCAAAGAATCTTTTTACGTACAATTTAATAGTTTAAGTATTTTTTTTTAAATTAATAATTTAAGAGTTATCAACAGAAAATTTGATTTTGTATATAGGAGACACCCTGTATATTATTAATTCATTAAAAATAATGTAATATTACCTTTCCAAAACTATGCCATACTTGATATTTTGATCGAATCCTCTTCGAAATATATAATTTTTAAAAATTCGTCCACTTTGAATAAGCAGGCTTTGAACGGCGCCGAAATGCAGAAAAATGGTAGTTGTGAGTAGCAATTAACACGAAAATAATATTTGCAATGAGAGATGTAGAATTTTATAGGAATTTGAATTATATTTAACAACAACACGTTTAAGCTATATCTAATAGCATAATCAAGACAAGAGATTTTGCTACAGGAGGTGTTCGAAATGTCGACCGTCTTCTGTTATGCAAAGACGGGACCGTTTCTGAACATTTATTGCGGAATTTATTAACTTAGTGGGGGTGAAAGATACCCCTGCATGACCTTTAATTACTTCTAATTCTTGTCTAGATTGTATGAGTAATTTAAAAATAAGAACTTTTAATCTTCCTCAAAGATAAAAATCCATAGGCGCTAAGTCCGGCGGCATCGACGGCCAACAGGTAGGATCTTGGTTAGATATTCCGTTATTCTCGAAATTGGCTGCAAACATTTTTTGATAACTTTAGCGTTGTGAGGCGGTGCCTCGTCTTGCTAGAAAAATATGTTTTCCCATTCCATTAACTTCTAAAAATTTTGTTTTTCGAAGGGGGCTATAACAAAATATCAAGTGTGCTATATTTTTTGAAAGGTAATTTTAAATTCTTTTAAGTTAATTAAAATACACAGGGTATTCCGCATAAAAATGTCTGTCGATAACTCTTACATTATTAGTTTAAAAAAAAATATATGCTTAATATTTATATCTAAATTACATCAATAAAAATACCGACTTCGTGTTGTCTGAATTCTGTGTATGACATTCTTTATACGCCACTGAAAACTTATAATGGCTATCATTTTTAAACCAAAAAATACATCAAAAAAATAAAAAATACCTACCGTTTCTATAATATCGAGGAGGAATACATATGACGTATTTTTTGAACCATCCCGACGTACCCCTTAGGCGGCACCCCTACTCACTTGAAAATCTTAAATGATAACACCCCACTTGTGGCGCCTTTTTGGAAAGCTCATGAAAAATACTAAACGATGATTATAAAATTTTTAGTGTGAAATTGAAAAACTACCCCTTACACAAAAAATTAGGTGGACATTAATGAAAAAAGTGATTTTTTCAGCATAAGTTACAAATTGGGAACCAGCTAAATTAGACAAATGAGGTATTTTTCAAACCACCTTGACCCACCCCTAGGTGCCACCCCCTCATTTCTAATCTTAAGATAGCGATACTCCACTTGTGACACTTCTTTGGAAAGCTAATTGAAATTGCTAAACGATGGTCATACAGACTTCAACTTAATTACTGGTAAGCAGTGATAAGAAATGTAGGTGTGACAATTTGAAAGAAATTTAAAATGATGATTTATTTTAACATTTGCTCAAAATGACTGCCGTTTTGCTTCATACAAAAATACAAACGATTTTAAAATTTTTCTCTCACTTTTTGGAAAGTCCTCTCGGAATATTTCGACATGCTTCAGTTATACTCTCCCGCAAGCCGCAATTCTTGCAACGAACCTGGTTTTGTCTTGTAGCCTATGGATTTAGTGTAACCCCACAAGAAAAAGTCTCAAGTATCGCTATCTTGATATTAGAAGTGAGGGGGTGGCACCTAGGGGTGGGTCAGGGTGGTTTGAAAAATACCTCATTTATCTAATTTAGCGGGGTCCCAATTTGTAACTTATGCTAAAAAAATCACTTTTTTCATTAATGTCCATCTAATTGTTCGTGTAAGGGGTAGATTTTCAATTTCGCCCTAAAAACTTTATGATGACCGTTTAGCATTTTTCATGGGCTTTCCAAAAAGGCGCCACAAGATTGGTGTTTTAATTTAAGATTTTCAAGTGAGTAAGGTTGCCGCCTAAGGGGTAGGTCGAGGTGGTTCAAAAAATAGGTCATATGTATTCCCCCTCGATATTATAGAAACGGTATTTTTTTATATATTTTTTTGGTTTAAAACCTATAGCCATTGTAAGTTTTCAGTGGCCTACACTGTATTTATAGTAATACGTGGTCAGCAGATTATTTAAAATAAGTAACTAAATACCTTATTAAAAGAATGTTGTAAAGCTCAAAAATATTAAATATTATTATCCACTTGTATTTAGCCGTAGACTAAATTAAAAAATATGTTTAAAATATTTTTCTTGTAACTTCTATTGTAAGATAAACACCAAATGATATCTTAATTGTTCAAATAACAGTCAATTAAAAATTAAAAATGAATACCCTTTAAAAATATATATAATTATAAAAATTATATATTTTTCCTCTCTACATTTATACATTAAAATTATTAAAAAAAAACTTATGTAAGCTATAATTTTAATTTTAATGCCAAATTTTACAGGCAGTGCTGAATACATTTTTTATTTATCTGAATGGTTTAAAGCCTGATTGTACAGGGTGTCCCACTAAGTATAGCTCTCGGCTGTATCTCGGAAAGTATTAGCCGTAGGGGCTGCGGAAAAAATATTTATAACTAAAGAGGCTATGAGAAATTGCTGGAAATTATTGTCAAGTTTGTAGAACGACCGCTAGGGGGCGCAACTGCAACAAAAAATAAGAAAATGGTGTTTTTACACCATTTTGTCTAGATAAGGTGTACTATAAGAGACAGCTTTATAATCTTCAGTAAATTTTGAATATTTTTTGTTAGAGCCATTTTCCCCTATCTACAAAAATAAAGTGGTGGGGGAAGGTTAGATCTGTTTTTATTTAAATATTAATAATACTGGACTGGATGATCGGAATTCAACAAGCGAGGGTTCGTTTAAAAGAGCGTTTCTTACTCTATATTGTATCATATAAACAATAATAATTAGCTTTTGAACGTAGACGCTAGGAAGCGTTGTCTTACAATTTAACAAACATTGGGCGTTTTTTAAAAAAAAATAAATGCAATAGTATATGTAATTTTAACTGAGAGTAAAGAGTAGTAAAAGCTTAAAAAGTCGGCGAAAACTGCATCCTGATATCTTCTTTCAAACCGAAGATATTAGCAAAATTATAATAAATACAAAAAAATAAACCCTTAATTACCTTATTTTTACAATACGGTATCAGTAGCCCTCTTGATTATGTCCATTCTAACAAAAAATAAGATAGAAATAGTTAGTTTATTTTAAAATCGACGAAATACCAGATGTATTAATATGCAATAACTAAGATATTAATAACAGTGAACAAGAGAGAAACGATGATTCAGTGAAGTCAGGGTAGGCTCTGGAAAAAAGTTGCTTTTCACGTAATAGTATAAACGTCAAATTGTTATTAGATCAACATTTTGATAGTCTTAGCAGCGTTTTTTATTTTTTGATTGCTTATTCAAAATGCCAATAATTTCAACTACTTCAAATAATGGAGGTATTTTGAAAAAAGCAATTAAAAGATAAAAAAACGCGGCTAAGACTATCAAAATGTTGATCTAATAACAATTTGACGTTTATACTATTACGTGAAAAGCAACTTTTTTCCAAAAAATACCATGCTTTCACCGAATTATCGTTTCTTGTTCACTGTTATTAATATCTTAGTTATTACATATTAATACATCTGGTATTATGGTATTCTGGTATTTCGTAGATTTTAAATTAAACTAACTATTTCTATCTTATTTTATTTAGGTTTGAAAGGAGATATCAATATGCGGTTTTCGCTGACTTTTTAAGCTTTTACCACTATTTACTATCAGCTAAAATTACGTATACTCTCGTATTTAATTTTTTTGAAAAAACGCGCTATGTTTGGTAAATTGTAAAAAAGCGCCTCCTAGCGTCTACGTTCAAAACCTTATTATTATTATTTTTGTGGTATAATATAGAGTAAGAAACGCTTTTTTAAACGAGCCCTCGTTTGTTGGATTCTGATCATCCAGTCCGGAGTTATTAACATTTATATAAAGATAGATCTAACCTTCCCCCACCGCTTTATTTTAGCAGATAGGGGAAAATGTTAACTTATCTAGGCAAAATTCTGTAAAAATTCTATTTTCTTATTTTCCATATCAGTTGCGCCCCCTAGCCGCCGTTTTACAAACTTGAAAATAATTTCCAGCAATTTCTCATAGCCCCTTTAGTTATAAATATTTTTTTCCGTAAGTCCTACCGCGAATACTTTCCGAGATACAGCCGAGAGCTACTCTTAGTGGGACACCCGGTACAAACATAGCTTAAACTCCAATTCAAGTAAACTGAGAAACCCGCTGAACTCGCATCTTCTATTTAGGTATATTTTTCTTGTAGCAAGATTATAAGAAATTGGCCCGGTTGTACATACAGGGTGTCTCATTTTTGTGTACTTTATTGGGTTTCTCGTTTATGAGTAGAGCTACAAAGATGCAGTCTTCACATCACTGTACTACATTTTTATGAAATTAAAAATGTTATCCACATATTTGTCCCTGCCCTCTGAGTTCCTAAAACACAGGGCGAATTTGAAAATGTTGCATTTTTCGACTTCCGATTTCTCCGTACTCCCGGTATCTCGGTTATAATATAACTTATCGAATAGGTGAAGACTGATATCCGTAGAGTTTTTGACAACGCTGTGCCGGTCAAGCTTAATCACGTGACTAAAAGTTTATATGAACTATATCTAAATAGAATCGCTGAGTTCAGCGTTTTTCACAGTTCACGTAATCTCGAGTTTAAGCTATGTTTGTACAACCGGGCCTAAAAGCTCAGTTATTTTATCCTCAAACATGGCTGGCTCAATTTCAATCGTCAAATATCTAATTCTTGAACTAAGAAGTTGCAATCGTTCGTGCGCAATTATTCGTGAACCATCACTTACTTTAAATTACTTTTTATTACTCATTAAAACAAAGGAAAATCTGTTTTGTAAAAAGAGAAGATTTCGACGGGTGGCATTGACGAAAAAATCATTTACGTATGAATTTTATTGACAGACGGTAAATGTCACTATAATATACCGTGTGATGCATAGGAACACGGAACATAGGAAATCTCATGTAAATTTTGAAATTTTTAAATATTATATCTCTAGATGATTTTATGCAAAAGTTGTTTTAGACTTTTTTGAAGAGGCGTTAAAGTTGTACTTTTGTCTAAAATTTCGTTTTAAATTCTAGAAAAAAGTTGGTGTTTAAATCTTAAATCTTATCTGCAAAAATCTACGTTCAAATTACTAAATATTTATAATACGGCCCAGAGAAAGCTACAATTAAAATACCAGCAAAAATATGAGTCTGTCATTGTCAAGTTCGATGTCACATTTTGTTGTTGAAGGTAGATTATTGCAACTAACTTTTAAATTCCGATTCCAAATAAAACGAAATTCTAGACAAATGTACATGTACTTCAAAAAAGACTCATACAAGTTTTGCATAAACTTATCTGGGGAGATAATATTTGACATTTTCAAAATTTACATGGAATTTCCTATGCGCCCCGTGTTCCGATGCACCACACGGTATACTATCGTGGGACAGATTATATAGACCAGACCACCGTAGTAGTAACATAGGCAGAACCGGACGAATTAGCCTATACCCGTCCGCCGGATAAAAAGCAGGCAAAAAAATGCGATAAAATAAAAATAGGTAGATATGTGATAAGAATGTTACAGAATTTGTATTTATTCGTGTTTTAATAGCCAAAACGAATACATAGATTCTCGCTACAGCTCTCGTGTAAAATTTATTTTTTAAGTAAAATAACGGATGTTTACGAAGTTCATGAGAAAATTCAAAGTGTAAATTGTAAAATGGTATTTCCAAAATAGGTCTTATCGGGATATACAAACAATTTTTCCACAAACTTGTAAACAGGCCAATTCCATCTTTACTATATCAAGAGTTATTAATAATTTTGAAATACATGGGTGCGTGTCCCCACAAAAACATTAATGAAGAACAGGAGTTCAAGCAAGTGTTTGGGGTGGTTTTGTAGGGGAGCATATGATTGGTCCGTTTTTTATAAAGGGTATTAGGTAACTGTTGCAAAGTATTTGGACTTGTTACAGCAGCAGATTGTCCCTAGAATTCGTGAGTTATTAGGAGAAAGATTCAACAAGATGGTTGCCCTGCCCACAATGCCCGTATTGTTCAAGAATATTTGAACAATACTTTTCCCAACCGTTTAATTAGTGGACATGGAACTATTTTGTGGCCAGCTAGATCACCAGATCTTTCTCCCAATGATTTCTTTTTGTAGGGTTATGTAAAATCCAAAGAGTATGGTCGTAATAGGGCTAATAATCTGGATGAGCTTCAAGTAAAAATATGAGAGGCTTTCCAAATGATTAGCCCTAATATGTTAGCCAATGTCAGACGGGGATTTTACGACCGCCTAGGCTTCTGTCTAGCACAAGAAGGTGGTCTTTTTGAACACTTGTTATAACTTTTTTTATTTAGAGTAATATTTTAGTTTTGTTCGGGTTTAGAGAATTTATTTATTTTTAATTTTGGCTTGTAAACACACTCAAATAATAAATATTTAAGTATTTTTATTTTAAATGTTACCTAAGTGAAGGTAAACACTTAAAATGAAAATAATAAATACTCGGCACTGCTCGCGTCGTATTCCTATTGTCACCACCGACCCGTCTAAGCACAACTGCAACTGCGTACTGCCTGACCAGCCGACTAGCTGGCAGTGAATCTCTAGTACGAACGCAAATCGGGTAAACGTAAGTTCGTCCGGCAACGTGCTATGTTACTAGTAGCCTGGTCTTCTCTGTATACAACTAATATAATCATTTTTTTCTTGTATTTTCTTTCTAAATTCTTTCGTTTAGTTATCCAGCTATTAATAAATGTATTCAACAAGATAATTTAACAAATGCCTCATCAATATTAACACTTAGCAACTATATAATCGAAAATAAAAAACGTTTTATAACACACTTACTCTATATACATTTACAATTTATATCACAAACCATACCAATATTCTTTTTACTTATTTTACAAAATCATTTTCGAATCGAATTCAATTTCCTAATTTGTGTCTTTATAACAGATTATAATCTATATATAATTAATAATAAAAAATATCACAATTTCGTAAACGCTATACTTTGGTTCTTATGTACACAACAACAAGAGGGCGAAGCCTACGTTATCTTTAGCAACTTTAGAATATATAACAGCAGATTTAAGTAATTGCACAAATTGTCTAAACGTCCCGCTACGTTCCTAGAATCGGGAGCGGCTTCTAGGTTTTCTTTCGTTACTTCTTCACAACGTCCTATCGATTCTATATCAATATTGTTCATATACATACCGTTCACCTCCAAAGGCGATATACAGTAATTTTTCGAAATGAAATTTAATATACTACCGTTCGCCAGAGGACCGCCTAGCAAAGAGTGAATATGACAGTCGCAAGGGAAATGATTAGATATCACAGTCAGTCTTTCCACTTCAACTAAAAGTGAATCTGGACTAGGAATTTCCAGGATGTGGTTTCCCTGGAATCTAACGTGCCCAATGTGCTGTTCCCAGGTCCAGTTCAACCACTGGATCGAGTCGATTTTGTTGTTCAAAAAGTTAAGCGATTTGATGTAGGTCATATCGTCGAAGGCATCGCCGTCGATGTTTCCCAAGTCGGATTCTTGAATTGACAGGTATTTGACGTTGGTAAGGCCACGGAAAATGCCTCGTTTCAAGCTGCGGAGGTCCATAAAGGCTAGTTGCATGTGTCCTAGCGTATCCAGGCCGTTGAAGCAGTCCGGTTCGAGGACTTTGATGCCTGAAGGTAGGACGATCCGGTCGACTTCGGTAATGCCGGTGAAGGCGTTCGATTCTAAAACAGTTAGAGGGTTATGGGTTAGGACTAGTAATTTGAGGTTGGTGGTGCCGGCAAAAGCGTAGCCTTCTACCGTTTTGATTTTGTTGTAGCTGAGGTAAATGCTGGTGATGTTTTGGAGGCCGGCGAATGCGAAGGGCGAGACGGTTTTCAGTGGTGTGTGTTGGATTGAGAGGTCTCGAAGCCTGGGTAAACCCCTGTAAAAAAGTAAATGCATGAGTTTATTATGATATAATGATGGATCTAGTAATGACCAGACTATTGTTTGATCTGCAAGATCAAAACAAAGACCAACCAGTGCAAGACCGCCTCAAGCTCCAGTGCAAGACCAAATCTGCAAGTTGTTGCGGTCTCGCATTTTGTTACGTTTATGTAATAAGAAATTACTTATATGTTCAAAATTATTGTTTTAATTTATTACAAATAGTGTTCTCCACTGCAACCTTGACTGTTCCATGTTCCGAAATTCATTGTTCGTTTTCCGTTCCCAACTGAAGTGGTATGTGAGAAGGATGGACAACACGCGACTGCCTCAGAAGGTACTAAACTGGCTTCCACAAAAGAGAAGGAAACCGGGAAGACCAAGGACAAACTGGATGGAGGGTGTCAAGAAGGCGATGAGCTCAAGGGACCTGCGTGACGGAGACTGGAATGAACGGAATGAATGGCGACTAGGCATCGCACATCGTCGAAGGACGTTTTAAAAGCGATTCTTATATACATATAAGTAGTGTTCTCCCGATCCAGAAAATTTTAAAGGAAGAAATGTTAATTCAATATAATATATTGAAAAACAAGAACTTTTATCAGACAAATATTGTTTCATTAAAGTTTCATTTGCTTTAAATTATTTAAAATACTATTTATTTAAAGATTTTCTATATAGAAAGTGCACTGATAAAAAAGATAGACTTGAACTAAAGTCGTCATCATTCTTGAAAAAAAAAAATTTAGTGGAAAGAGAGTTTATTTTAGCGTAAAAGAAAATATTTTGCCTGAAGAAAAACTCTCTTAACTCAAGAAAACTGGTTCTCTTGTAAAATTCGAAAATTTCTCTTTTAATTTCTTAATTCTAATCTATTTTCATTCAACCAAGTGCAAATTACTTTGTTTTAAGATAATAAGAAAAATACGCTAGGAAGTACTTCATTCAAGAAACATGGCCATTTTTCCAATAGCTAAATACTCTTTTGATGAAAAATAATAACGACACTCAAAGACGATGACGAAGGACGGTATATTATACAATCAGTCGGCAGTCCGATCAGTCGTACGTCGCATTTCATAGGTCGCACATCATAGTACGCACAGGTTTTGTTGCTTGGAATTTTGCATAATTTGCTTATTAAACACATATCGTATAACAAATTAATTAGTGATCGTTATTAACATGCATTTGTCATTTTTTATGGACAAATTTTAGGATATATGGATTCTTTAAAGGAGTTTTTGAAAAAATGGAAATTAGAGCACTTATCTGCTATATTTGAAGGTAAGAGACATTTACCTAATGCACCTGTTTAGATAATGCATGCGTGACTATAGATAGAATAAAAATATAGTTATCGATTTTCTAAAAATTTCTTTTCGTCGTATTAAAAAATTCAAAATGTGACCAAAGCTAATAATTTATTTGTTTTACTTTGATTAATCGTGATGTAACATTTTTTTGTAATTTGTAGAGTGATGAACCACCACAAATCATACCAAGGAGTGAAGAAGCAGAAATAACTACTATCCAGGAAAATAATATCCCTTTACTTACTACAGACCAGGAAAACCTAAATTTATCAGAAAATAATATACCTCGTAATATGCCTGTATATGGATGTATTGACTTCTCTTAGATCAAAATAAATTTTAGTTGAGTCAATACTATTCGCTATTGGTTTCAGAAAAGTGTCTCTTTAATCAAGAAATGTCCCTTTTCAATCTACAATTTTTGCATGAATCAAAGAGACTATTGTTCTTGTAGCAAGAACTTCTTTGCATATTCATTTTGGGTCAAGAGTGAAATACGTTGGATAGATAGATTCTTCTATTCTCTAAAGTAATTTTTTAAAGCTTATGACAAGATAGTTAATGCTTTGGGCAAAGAAACGTCGTTCTTGGCCCTATTCAAAAGCGCCAATCTTTTGGGTCAAAGTCATATTCATTTCGACTGAGAGATCTTTTTTTTCAGTGTGCTTCTAGTAAAAATCTATTAAAAATGTAAGACTTGCAAGAGTCTTGCAGCAAGACCAAGACTGTACCTTGCAAAACCAAGACCAATACCAAGACTGCTTATTAATTAAAAGACCAAGACCATGAGATTCTTGGTCTTAGTCTTGCATTTACTTAGCACTAGATGGATCTGCAAAAATAAAATAAAAACAATTTACTGGTTGCCTACACAACCGCAACGTGTCAAGAAAAATGGCGCATCCGCCAGAAAGTAAAAGAAATTTTTGGGCGCCATCTCTTAATCAAGTCGACAAGTAAGCGAATTAGACAATAGAATTGTCCAGTATGAAGTAGAACGCTCTCCGAGAATTGTAGAAGTTTCCAGAAGCAGTCAAGTAGAGTACATAAGCCGGCGTAACCGGCAGTTGGGATAGTTTTTTGAAGTTTGAATATACCGCGCTTTAAATTATTACGAATCGGACAATTTGGTGAAGGAATTTTATAAATAGTTAGTTATTGTGTGTATAAAGTGAGATAATAAATTCGTTAAGTATTTTATCGTGAGTTTAAATTAGTGGACCCACGGAATCCGTAACAATAGGTTGATTTATGTGATTAACTTATAAACCGAAAAAAAAACATGCACTTTTTATCTTGTTTATAAAAATAAGTATAAAGTATATTATATTTTTAGAAACCTAAAAAGACAGGGTGTCCCATTAAAACACACAAATTACAGCATAAGTTTAACTCATATTTCGAGAATTACAGCTCCCAGCCAAAAACTTTTTGAAAATTTATAAGATATCCAAGATACGGAGGGGGTCGAAAAATGCAATATTTTAAAATTCTCCCGGTATTTCAGAAATTAAGTGGACAAATCTGTGTGTAGGACAAATCTGTGTCTGTAGCATATTTAGTTCATAAGAACGTAGCACAGTGATTCTTATAAAGGAGAAACCCTGTAAAATACGAAAATGGGACACTCTGTACAGGATAAAGGAAGTTAAAAACGCAATAATATACAGAGTCTCCTATTTAAAAAAAATTATCTCGATCCACTCACACTTTTTTGAGCCACCGTATAAAAGTCAAAATATTTTCTTGAAATGCACCTAGTACATACTTTCGGTTTGGTTTGGTTGTGAAGTTTTTATTCTAGGAGCTACAGATGCCCGACGCACCTTTGCCTGACCTTGTACGTGTTATAAAATACCTTAGGATCCAAAAAAAAACCGCGTCCAGTTGGCTTGGAATGACGATCGATGACATTTCCCATATAATTTTACATTTAAAATGACAGCGATCTTCATTTCATAGCCATCGCTGACGCTGGTTTTATTCAATCATACGGTATATTCCACGCTGATTATTTTTCTATGTGTGCTATCACAGATTAGGTATACTATATGTATACAGATAAAAATCTTATCCCTAATTCGTGGTACGAAAATTGTTTTTTATGACGATGTGCAAACGAATAAAATTTCCTGTGCGCGAAAATAAACTCGCGTAAAATAACAATAAACAGCATAACAGAGAGATATCTAAATAAGGCCAGGTGTTATTTCCTTTACTTGAGGTGGTATTAACTCTCTTCATTTATAGTTATCGGATCGGAAAGAATTCTGTTCGCGTCGCGTCCGCTATTTAAACTTAACCTAAGTTTGAATTTAAAACTTGGAAATTGTTTTGTTTACTAGGTATTTTAAAACTGAAGGGCTAAAGTGCTTGTTTCCAGTGCTTTATTGTTCAACGTCTGCCAGTGGGTTTAGGGCAACAAGCAACAAATTCTCTTAGAAGGGCTAAGTCGTCATCTGCTGTAAACCTAAGCCACTTTATAGGTTCTTTAATATTGGAAGAGGTGGAATCCATATTTTGGGCCATATTTATTTAACTAAAACTAATCTCAGTTACTTAAATATCAAATTACCTAATAAAACTAAAATAGTAATTCAAATAAATAAAATTTAGCGGGTGTTGCATTAAAAATTGACTCGCGCATATCGTAACCATGATAAGGTACGCGTAAATACTGCATGACGCTATTCGGTTTTCCGATATCTCTCTAATAACTGCGCCGGTCAGGCGCTGTGCACAATTTTAGAGGCCATAAGTGGGCGTGCTATGTGCGGAAACTAGTGCCCGATTCCGAAAATTGGAACCACAAAAAACGATAAAGAAAAAACAAGGTTTATAATCTGTGGTGCTATTATCATAGTAGAAGGGAAAGAGTAGTTTTACTCTTCCAAATATTTTCTGCCAGTTTTTACAATCTGTCGAATATCGGTAGATTGCAGATCGTTTCAGTTGAGTTCCGTCCGTCGACCTGCGAGGTTCGAGCTTTGCGTCCCAGCACAGAGACGGATTGACAAAAAATGATAACAAAAATATTTTTTGTTACATGCGAAAGTCTATTGATACTTTCTAGCGGTTAAAATCAAACTCTTCTAAATAAGAAGGGATCTCTTATTGATCTTGCTTCTGAAGTTGTTTTGAAGTTTCTATAATGTTTATTAGCAATTACTGAAGTTTAAACATGGTAATTAATGGCCAAACGTACTTGACGTTTAGAAGAAGCTTATTCCAGATCTGGAAATGTTATTCCCGATCTTCTATAGAAACATTTCTGTAGAAATATCTGCTTTCTATAGAAATGTTTTTTTATGTAAAAATATGAAACTGCATATGAAACTGGAATAATTTAATTGTTTAATTTCTGTGTTTAATATATCAACATTGCGAGATGTATAAAGAAATAAATCGTTCCAAATTTTTATGCACAGCTAAGTGGGCATTTTTATCAGGTAGTTTAGTGTAATGTTGCTAAAACAAACACATTAATGTTAAAATAAAACTTCTTTTAAATTTAAAAAAAAGTTGTAAAAAATCTCTGAAATAGATAATAATATAAAAATATGTCATTATATATTTTTTCCGCATTTCTTCCCATCAGAAGATTTTCAGATACAGAAGAATTGTTACTTACACGAAATATGAAAATATTCTGTTTTCAAGCAAATTTTTACTCGATGATCAATTTTTTTTATTGTATTTCATTGTGAATTCATATTTTCCTAAATACATCTCTGTGAAACTATGGCGAGCATAGACTTAAAATAAAATATAGACTGAGCATCTCATTTATAAATAGCTGGAACATGCGGTCAGACAATGTCTTGTTATTGTTGTGTTATTGTTTTAGGTTATAACGAGTGCGACACGAGCGATAGATAGGTTGTCTCTGTCGTAACGGTCGTTCCCTGACGACTCTGCCGAGAAACACAACACTTCTTTCGTTTCTCAAGTACACCTGAACTCTCCGTATCATAGCCGGGTATTTTTTTTATTTTAATGAAGCTATAATTAAATTAAAAATATATCGTATTTAAACGTTTTTATATTTTATTAAGATTTAGGACAGGTTTTTTAAATAAAAGTTTAGTAAAAAACGTCTTAGAGTCCAAAAAGGATAAAAATAATAAAATAC
Source organism: Sitophilus oryzae (assembly GCF_002938485.1). Classification (NCBI taxonomy): domain Eukaryota; kingdom Metazoa; phylum Arthropoda; class Insecta; order Coleoptera; family Curculionidae; genus Sitophilus; species Sitophilus oryzae. The sequence continues at coordinate 932,387 of NW_022145957.1, read as the reverse complement.
ACGTTATAGAGGAACTTTTATAATCGAAATTACGTAATTTTTGAAATTAATAATAAATTATTAATTTTAGTCAAATATTTACAACCCCTAATATTCATCAAAACAGGATCTATTCCACAGATATTGATTATATTATTTTTTCTGGTTAAGTGATGTCTTATTATGTAAATTAGAGAAAACATAAATCTGTTCCATTAAAGCAAGGAAGGTGATAGGAAGTTGATAAAATGAAAACTACATTTATTTAACTCGGTACTGTCTTTATTATACCGGGTGCGTCCCAAAAGTGGCTCATCCCCATATTTTTTTTATATTTTCAAATAAAAAAACAAGATTTAGTATGTTAGTACATGACATAAATTAAGATTGATTGACGCATTCAATTGTTTTTGGTCACTTCCTGTTTCACCGGAAATGACTATAACTTTTAATTTTTATACGGCACCCTCGGTATATTTCTACTTTATTCGATAGAAAATGACACTCTGAATAGAATGACATATCATATGTCAACTTTTGACACTTTCGCATATGGTTTAATTGTAATTGTAACACGTGGTTCATAACGACAATTTGACTCGAAATACCAAGTGTGTGGTATCATATATTCATAAAAAAATGCTTTTTCCAAATATGCTAATGAGTCACCCTTGTTCCATTTGAAAAAATTGACATATGTATGATTAAAAATACGATTTGTACATATTTTAACCGACTTAGACAAGACACGAAACCTATTAGACGATCAAAACTATTTTTCCAAGGCTCCTTGATTAAAACTTAGTGTTTTTAACAACACCATGGCACCCTGGATTGAAATTTAAAATACGATTTGTTTTTCAGCGACAATGTCAAAAGTTGACATATGATATGTCATTCTATTCAGAGTGTCATTTTTTATCGAATAAAGTAGCAATATACCGAGGTTGCCTTTAAAAATAAAAAGATGTAATCATTTCGGTGAAACAGGAAGAGACCAAAAACAACTGAATACATCAATAAATCCTAATTTATGTCATATACCTATAACATACAAATCTGTTTTTTTTATCTGAAAAAATAAAAAAGTTATAGGGGGTGAGCCACTTTTGAGACGACCCGGTATATTAAAAAATATTGTTTCATAATGTAATATCAATTTAAAATTCTTGTATGTTATTTTATATGCTCAAGATAATTTTAGAATAAACCATATTTTTAATAAAATCATTATTAATTATTAACAGGGTTATAATTATGACTTTGTTACAATGTAAGTAAGTAAATAATGTAATGAGAAAAAATTCAGATTTTACATTTTACTAAAATATTATCTAAATAAGCGCCTTTCTACAACAACGCCACTGGCTCCCAATGGGCAAATTGAGAGTTGTCTACCGGTCGAAAGTCGTTTCAAGACTTAAATGGATTATTTAAGTCAAATTTCTTGCAAATTTGGCACTGGCGAACCATATTTTATAGTTCTTGAACAGAAAAAGTCAATAAAATAAACACTTAAGGACTACAAACTAAGAAAATGCGTTAATACAGCCGGGGACATAGCGGCATCAAAGCTTTACCGCACACTTGCCACGCGTACTACAAGGTAATAAATGAATGAATAGGCTCCCTCGCCTCTAATCGGTGTTATCATATTGTAAAGAACTTATCCTTTTTAAACAGTATCCGACTTATAATTTAGTAGTATAAGGACTATTTAATACATCTATGGAATATTAAAACCTACTTTATAAAAATGTAGTATTAATATCTCAATATATGTGTATAATAAGAAAAAAAATATTGATAATATTAAAGACGTGACAACATAGGCTGGATGAAGAAGGCTCGGTCGACTGTACCCAGAAGTAAACATGTGTACAAAAAAGATTGTTTGACTGCGTTGAGATGTAAATAGTAATTCCTTATGCTATTATTATACCGTGCTGTAAGAGAAAAACCACATAATTTCTCTTTCTCACAATATTTATCTTTCACCAAATCACTTTTTAGAGATAAGGCTAAATGTATTTCTACGTATATGGTAAAACCTTACAATTCCCATCTTTTAATTTTTTTGACTAACCAATAGGTGGTGAGTCTGCGGGTATATCTCTAAATATCTCTGAAATACCTGTGCATATTAAGGGCTCAAACTCACTGACGACCAGGTCGCAACGACCTGGCCTTCGGCTGGCCGGATGCATTGCGTTTTTAGCTGCGTTCAGATGAACGACCACCCAAGTAGCATATATCTGACTTCGAACTAAATCTAACCTGAAGCGACGTCAGACTTTGTGCAAATTTAGGTCGGGTGCTGGTGATGCGACCTGTGACGTCGCTTTCCTATTAAAAGCGACGTCGTTGGACCCGAGTCGGTAAATCCAACGATCTGTCGACGTACAAAATAACAACGTACCATTTTTATTAATTTCCCAACGTCGTTCCCACGTTGACTTGCACGACGTACATATACTTGAACTAGCCCGACGTCTACCCTTTGTCCGAATAGGATACGTTTCACTGATAATCCCTAAAGTAACGTCCAATTATATTTTGTTGTATTTTATGTTCCTATTTATAACCTAATTTACGTATCTCTATTTACGTCCGTAAATACAATTAAGTAGCATTTGCGGCCTAATGAACATCATGAACATAACCTAATAAAAAGTTTTTGTAAACAAACTTAATTTTTTTATTATGCCTAAAAAAGCACTAAAAATGCATTTATACATTCATCTACATTTTACAGAAAGAGGTCGAGGCTTTTGCAAAATAATAATAGTAGTAGTGATGTCTTCCCTCCACCCACGAATGCTTTTTATCCGGAAGAGATGCTGCATTACACTGGTGCATCTTAATTTTATTTTTAGCTTAGGAAACCAGCAGACCCCATCCTCCTCCCACATGTGAGGTACTGGTTCCAATTCTTTTAAATTTTGGATATATACTATCTTAAAAAAGTGGCTACCCATTTTTTGAAGGAGAAAACAAAAACTAAAATATAGTTGCACAGATCCACAAATCACTGATACGCAAAGTGAGGTTACGTGGCGTACGTTGGAATTATATACGTCATAATTCATAATACGATTGCCGGTCGTCCGGTTTGATGACTTCGGTCGTGTGAGACGACTAATGTTGGAGACCCGGTCGGAATTGGTATATTGGTAGTTCATATTAAGTCGGACACAGAAATCCGCCATTCTTAACAAGTATCCGATTGTCAGCCATTTTAAAATTGTTTTTTGTTTTTAAAATTTATATTCACATTCCGATTTCTAGTAGAGTAATATTGATAAGGTTGAGTTTGGGGGGAACCACAGTACAGTTTTATGATTAAACCAGCTAGAAAATAAAAAAAAATATTTTGGGAGTTACTTTTTTATAGATATTTTTATTTCATAAATCTACCTAATTTTGAAGGCGCTCGTTGTTTTCCGGAGTATTTTAATCAAATATATCAAGAAAGTGACTTCCGTTGACAAAACTGATCTCTGGATTAATGATTCAGAATTACTATAATACGAAATTAGATAGGCACTTATAGTTATATTCGAGGAGTGATTATGAATCCATTTGTAATTAGGTAGTTTGGTTAGGTTTTTATGTATTCTTGGTAGCGAATATGAAACCAAAAATAACGTAAGTGCTTAGCGACGAATTTTAAGTAACTAAAATCCAACGTAATATGACGTTGGTAATTGGTAGAATTACATTCCCTATTAGGTCAGATACCGACGTCGAGGCGACCCGAATCTGTATTCCCCATTTAGGTGCAAATAAGGGTCGTCAGGCGGTCGAAGCGACGTTGGTACCCGACGTCGGGTTTATTGAACGCGACGTATACCCGACGTTAGATAGCGTCCAAATGCTACTTGGGCAGTGTCAACAGAGTTGTCAGATCTAACGATTTTTTACGTTTTACTAATTAGAAAATATTGTTTCAGAAATTTTAAAATATCCGAGTTAATTAAAAACCGAAGTTGCTATTCACAACAAACAAAAAGCATTGTGTACGCGCAACCGACAAAAAGGGAGATATTCTGTTTCTTTTGTCTACTGATATGGCGCCCTTATCGACTTTAGAAGTAAACATATTAGGGCCATCGTAAAAAAGATCGTCAGAGACTTTAGCTTTCAGTTCTTTCAATGTTTACAATATAACGAAGAATCTACAACAGTAATTACTTCTATTTTTATGAATGTTTAAGTTACTTTCTTAAATTTTTTTTCAAAATAATGTACCTAGTAGAAATATAGTCTAATGAACCCTGTTTGAAAAACGTTAAATTAAATATAATATTTAAAATACAGTTGTCCTCCTTGTACATGACTACAATACAACTAAAAAAACTAATTTAATAAAAAAAACAAGTGGTTGTAGAGAAACTTTAAATATTATTATTTTTATTTTTTAACATCGAAACTCAAAGGTATAATAACAGGTATCATACCAACCATATATAGAGTAGGTATGTCATATAAAAATGTTTTGAGTTTTTACTAGAATCGACCCTTGATAAAAAAAAGGATTAGATTTAAGTTTACCTTTGATCCAGACTGTATACTATTTCTTTGGATTTTCTGCACGTGTGCAAACACTACACTAACACATTATACCTTATAGAAAATAACATATTTTGCCTTGAATTTGAGGGATTTCATCTGAAAAATTATTAATTTGGGAGAAAACCGGCAACAAGCGGCAGAAAATAATAATATTTCCGTGCAGTCTTCTGGCCGCAACGACCAACGGACGGCCAGGACGTTAGTGTGCGCTATTCCATTTGATTTAATGGTTTTAGAGATAGGTGCGGCCTGGCCGGTGCGACCTGGTCGTCAATGTGTTTGAGCCCTAAGATATATGTTCCTTTTAAAGTGGTAGCAATGATAAATTATGAAATAAATTTTAATTATAAAATCTTTTTGGACAATGAATATAATTTGAAGGGAATGAAATGTTTTATAGCACTAATAAACGGTTAAATGGCAAAAGAACCAAAATTAATATTTCATTAGTAAAAAAAAAATATTTAAAAAGTTTTGAAGCTCAGTCTGAAGAATTTAATAGACTACCTGTTACGTACCTATAATATGAAAAAAAAAATAAAAAAGAATGTATTATTATGTGAGAAATTAACTGAATAGATTTTTGATAATGAGTATTACAATTTCGGCTATAATTAGAAGAAGAGCTTGGTTTAATTTAATGTTACTATATACTGTACGAATACGTATTCAAATATCTTTGTAATCCATTGCCAAATAAATAAAAATGGACCCTCCATCGTCCGTATCGATATGTATGACCGATTGAATTATTGATACATAACTTCTGTCTTTGTATTAGATAGACGCATATAAATCAAACAGAAATATTGGTTTGTATCCGTTGACGCAACTTTTCTTTCTTTTAATAAAAAAATCTGTTTTTAAATAAAATATTATCAAAAATATAAAATGTAAAAAAATAAATAAAGGTGTCTGATAGATATTGATAGAGATAATGATACGGTTACTACAAATGTTGGTAAGTAATTGATAATATTGTTAGTGGTTCCTTAGTCATTACCTAAAATATCTGACTTGTTTTTACAGGAGATCTCATAATTAGTAAGAGATCTAAGTGGCAATTTCGAGCCTTGAAAACTTATCAAATACTTATGATAGCTAAATACAACAGCTAGCCGCTGGCAACTCTCAAATTTTCTAAAGAGAGATTAAAAAAATATTCTTGAAGCTCTTTGGGATTTTAACATGGCCAATACTTGTTATTAACATTTTAAAAAAAATCCATGTCATTATGGTGGGAGATTTCACCTTTCCAAAGGTTGAAACCAAAGCAATCAAACTCAGTCGTGAAACTTAATTTTGATTGCTTTGGGTTCAACCTGTAGAGTTTTTTTTGTTAATAAATTTCATCAAAGAGTCACCTGATTGCCCCGTATTATTTTACTGTACTAAATAAAGTCAAAATAAAACACTAAATCACCACAATACACAACTGAATTTTTATAGTAAGTTTAGTACTAAGATTAGGTTATTAGGAGCAGATATTTGGTTTCTTAAATCATGCAAAGCCAATTCAGTTTATCCTAGTTTTATTAAAGTTGATATTCCGAAAAGTAACGTTAGTACAGTAAAAGTAAAGATTTGAAGTTAACGTCTCCTTTTTGCTGCCAGGGCTAATCTGGACGGGGCCTAATTTGTTTACGCGGAGTCCGAACCCCGGCCCTCGGCCATATCATGTTCAATGGCCTACCGACTTGGCAAGTGTCTAAATCGACTCTTACTCACGAGGTATCCGATCCCATCCGGCCTCGAACCGGCGCGGCGTGAATGAGCAGTGTGTGTCAATAGATTTTACACTTTTGTCTTTTTTGGACAACAGCACGATACAGAGTTTCGAACAGGTCACCCGTCCATCCACTAGTATCGCCTTACGTCGCTTAACTTCGGTGTTCTAATGGGAACAGGTGTTTCGACGTAGCTGGGGGCCGTTGCTCAATAACGTTAGTGATAAGGTAGACAAAATTGCAAAACAAAAATGGCTCTGTATAGTGAAGGAAGTATGCTTGAGATTGAAGCCTAAGGACTTTGAAGCAATGAAGCACAGAATATCTAGCTATGCAACAGAAGCCTCGTTACACGTATAAAATTGTAGGTATCAAAAGGAGACAGGCTTTTAAAGCCTGTCTCCAAATCAGATTTTTGATGCGGTAGTTTCGCTACTACATAATAGAGGGCGAACAGTTTTCTACAAACGAAATTTAAAAGAATTTTATGCAGTGTTGCCATTGTGTAATTCATATTGTAATACTTACTTATAAAGCCTACCTCCAAATTTGCTACAACATATTAAAATAAATCAGAGCTCTTTTTTCAAACGTTTAGTTAACTTGCCATGTTAGTTGGAGTTAAATCTTACGAGCTGAATTACAATCACTTTGTGACGTTTGATTGTAATTGAATTTCCTGGCGTTCGATTGGACTTATACTTGGTAGAGTAAGTATCTTCGGTGACATTGTAATATGATGGTACTATGATGCATATAAAGTGGTAGCTTAAGTATCATATTACGATACCACTTCCTGACGTTCGATTGGGCTCATATTTGATTATACTTGCGTATTTTGATGACATTGCAACATTATGGTACAATGAAGTATATCATAATGTAGTACCATATTACGATACCATTTCCTGGCGTTCGATTGGGCTTAAACTTGATATACTACGTATCTTCGGTGACATTGCAATATGATGGTACTATGATGCATATAAAGTGGTACCTACCTATAGTACCATATTACGATACCATTTCCTGGAGTTCGATTGTGCTTAAATTTGGTATACGGATCTTCGGTGACATTGTAATATTATGAAGCATATCGAGAGGTACCATAATATAGTACAATATTATGATATTATTTCCTGAAGTTTGATTGGGCCAAAATTTGGTATACTTGCGTTTCTTTATAAAGATTTGTTTAATTAATAATTTTAATTTATTTTACAAATTTTAATTTATTGTACGATGTCGTGACAGCAACTTTTATGCCAAACTAATATATTATTAATTGTACCTGTGTCACTTTTTAAAATCTACCTAGGTCTATATAAATAACGTGGCAAACAGAAGAAATTTGTTATTATAGTATTTTTTAGTCAATTAACATTTTTTATACTGCATTTTAATAAATTATTTCCATTATTATTAAACGTTATTAATATTTCATTACTAACGTTTCAGCATTAATAAATATCACTATCAATCGCCCTGAATATTATTAATTTTAAAGATAATTAAAGTTATTTTCTTAGTTAACATAATAAAGTAGTGTACATAATAATATATTAATGTTTTCTAATAATATACTTAAACGTAAAACTATTTTAAAAGCCAAACGAATAATTAATATAAGTGTATCTGACAAGAAATGAAGAATAGAAAGAAATTATTATACACCAAAAAAAGAATGGGATGCCAATTAAAGTCTTTTTGAATCTAGCAACTGTGCATATTTAGCCGAGCTTCAAAGCCGTCGACGCGCCGTCGCGTCGCGTCGATCCAAAACCGAAAATTGAAAATTTCCGATTATATTCTATTTATGATATTGTCGCGCCATCTAGTATTTTATTTGCGCAATTTTAGCTCTTTCATTTCGAGTATTTTTCTGTTGCGTAGCTAGATATTCTATGATTGAAGCCTAAAAAACTTACTTATAAGCTAACTAATGTAGAGTAAGAATGTTGGTGTCTCTATCAGAGAAATATGTTTGGGTTTATCAAATTTTTCGTGTATTGTGGTGATTTAGTGTTTTATTTTGCTGTGTACCACCAAAGATTCCAACCCTCAACTGTAATAAATGAAGTCCTTTATTTTCTCCACTGTGCCAAAAACTGGCACAGTATTATTATTTAACCGTCTTCAACATACATTTTTCTCAAACAATACGTAAAGTGAGTGTAATTTTATTCTTCTCCATCGCGCACCCTCTAAACGCATTCAACATTCATACTTCTTTCAGCGAGTAAGAATTTAAATGCCGTTCCTTGGCGAACGTGCTTTTAAAATTTATTTTTCGCCTTTTGAACTGAATTTGTCGGTGTGTTCCGTTCAAATGCCGTTACGTTTCAGCTTAGGCTTCATACATGGTTAAAGTTGTCTGTGTAATTTCTGTGTCGACAAAACGCTACGAGCTATTCATCTCTGCCTCTATTATAAATGTTTACAATGTTTTATAAATGTTTAACTACATTTTTGACATTATGTACTTGGTATTATTTTATTATTATCTGCTGATGTCGTAGTTGTCGATTGTATGAGAGGGGGGAAGTTGACCACCGCAATCTTATACAGTTATTGTGTCTCTCTTTTTGAAGTGAAACTTCTTTACGCGCGTTGTTGGGAGTAAAAATTCAAGGTCGTGACACACGGCCTGAATGACGGACCGCGAGACGATCGTGACGCAGGCGAGACGGCCGTAACGTTCGAGCTAGCGAGAGGGAAAGTGGTAGCGGCAGTGTTGCTGCAGCTACCCCATTGGAGGTAGATCTACCCCTTTGTAAAACAATTTAACCCCGTTATCTCGTAATAATCTGTGACATACGCGTCTAAAAAAATCACTATGATAAACAAAATAATAAACTTGAAACTGTACCAACCTTGGTTTCATGCATATTTTTATCGATAGGTTTTTAGCTTCTGAATAATGGCCTAGGTAAAGCATCTAGCTCATTTACCAGCTCAGAATTAAAATTTAGAGTTAGTAACTCGTATTTTTGTATTTCGTAGGACACTGTCATATTTATTCAAAACCAATAATCAACGAGAATATTCGTAAAATATAATAAAATTACTGTAAATCTGTTCTAATTACTGGGTTATAGACTGTGTGATGACTCAAGGAAGGGGGACACAATAGATCTTTAAGATCGCAGTGATTAACCCCTCCTCTTACTCATTCTCTACATTCTACTGCAAATCACTATAAATGATGAAAAATAAACAAAACATTTAAACAAAAGCAGATTACAGACCACACAAAACAATATACAGGGTGGTCCATCGAAAACGTTCCGCAAGGCATAACGGCCAGGGTATTTTTTTTCCAAAAAATCCAAAAACACGGGGGGGCAAAAGTTGTCCCCAACTTGGGACAACTTTTGCTCCAAAAATGATTGCAAAATCTTCAACCCTCTAAGCGAGTGTGTCATCCCCCAACTTTTTTCAAATGGGAAGGGGGGTCAAGTTGCGCCGCAATAAAAAGGGCTTTCTATTCTCTATATTACCCCGCTTCGTTTTTAAAAATCGGTCCAGTCATTTTGAAAATATGAAGGATTGAAATTTGAAAAGTACTTTTTGCAAAAAAACGCTTAAATTGAATTAATTAAAAAAACTTACCTGCCTTATTAATGAAACAAATGCTAAAAATGTTGCCGGTCAACCTCCATACAGTAATACAAATTATTTTCAAACCGTTCTCGAACATTCTGAAGAACTTGCGGGGTCACTTCGCGACAAACATCAATAATTCGTCTTCGCAGGTCTTCTAATGAGGCGGGTGGAGTGCTATACACTTCACTTTTTATGTGTTCCCATAGAAAAAAGTCTAAAGGAGTCAAGTCAGATGACCGGGGAGGCTACTCAATTGCACCCCTTCGTCCTATCCACCGACCGGGAAAGTTATTGTTTAAATAATTACGCACATCCTGAGAGTAATGTGGAGGTGCACCGTCTTGTTAAAATATTAGTTCCGCTTCAACGTATCCAGGATTGTTCTCTATGATGTCAGTTAGGGCTGGGTCGATGGTATTTTCCAGTAAATCCAAGTACATAAATATCACCTGTTAGATTTCCAGGAAGAAAAAAAGGATCCACAATAGATTTTCCAAAAATACCAGCCCACACGTTCAATTTCTGAGGGTTTTGTGTGCGCACCTCGTGAAAAAATCCTGGGGTTGTTCTCAGCCCAGTACCGCCAGTTGTGCCGATAACTACACCGTTCAAAAAGAAAGTACACTCATCCGAAAAACACACATTAAATAGGAAATTATTATCATTCGCTACTCGTTCACTCATAGTTTCACAAAATTGCAAACGATGATCAAAATCGTCTTCGTTGAGTTCTTGTACCAAATGAATTTTGTACGGGTGGAACTTGTGTTTTTTAAATATCCTTTGGACACTTGTACGATTCATGCTGGTCTTATTGGCTAATTTTCTTGTACTCAGCGTACTATCCATGGCAACTTGGCCCAATACGAATACCTCCATAGCTTCATTTACTACAATATTTTCCCTCTGCCTCTTATTATTCATAACGGAACCAGTTTCGTGAAATTTTGCTACTAACTCGCGAACAATTTTGCCATAAAGGTGTTTGTCAGGATGGTGTTCATTGAATATCTGCGCAACCCGATTGCCACATTCATTATTTGTAAAATAAAGTTTCATTATTTCCACTTTTTCTGCAAGTGAGTACACCATAATTGTTAAAAAGCTTAACGATATTGAGAAGAACATTAACGCACAAGTCACAGAACAGCTATCTAGCAACTACCGCCCTGAACGTTCAACCTTGTGGCAAGTGAAAAAATTTACTCTGATAAATTTTTAAATAAACTTCAAATTTCAATCCTTCATATTTTCTCAATGACTCGACCGATTTTCAAAAACGAAGCAGGAAAGTATAGAGAATAGAAAGCCCTTTTCATTGCGGTACCACTTGACACCCCTTCCCATTTGAAAAAAATGGAGGATGACACCCCCGCTTAGAGGGTTGAAGATTTTACAATCATTTTTGTGGCAAAAGTTGTCCCCCCTCAAAAACAAAATTGACGTGTTTTTGAATTTTCTGAAAAAAAAATTACCCTGGCCGTTATGCCTTGCGGAACGTTTTCGATTGGCCACCCTGTAGATGTTGCCCGGTTGATAGAATTATCGTTTTTTAATAAAAATTAAAAAAACATTATAAAATTATAAAGGTAGAATAGTATACGGTTTTATATTAATTCTATTTTTTTTGAGGTTTATAAAAAGCATTCATATCAAAAATATATATCCTTCAAATCCTTCACAATTTAATAGCTGTTAGTAAGAAGTTCCACTTATATATCCAAATAATGCGCACATAGTGCACACACTGTTTTTTTTTTCTTAAACTTTTAATTTTTCAGTTTCTTATCCCGTATTATTTGCTCAACCGAAGTTTCCAGCAACTTTTTTTAATTTAAATTTTCCACTAATAAGCAAAGTTCTTTTCAAATTTACGTAGAAAACTGCCCAGTCGCTTCTTTATGAAAAGATTGTTTGATGCTGAGTTTTTTTTTCATTCAAGTTATCGTGAAATACCGTTATTCAACTTTTCAGTATATTTTAACAAGATTTATTAGTAGAAAATTAATTCTGTTAAACTGAACACTGTCGAATAATTTATTTAGAATGATATTTTGTAATTATATTTATTTAATATAAATATTTGAGGCTTAAAATAGATTGTATAGGTATTCAAAATGATTTCCACTAAAAGTCTAATGAATTCCGTTAAAACCCTGGAAATAAAATTTGCATATATATTTATATATTGAAAATGTATCAATAATTAAAGACCCTCATAGTCATTGCGAAATATTGTATTCTAAATCAGGTCCTTTGAAATTTTAAACGTTCTGATTTGGGTTTCATTTTCCCATATGAAATATTTTAGTGTTACTTTATTTTTAAAGATACCCGATTATTAAATGTTATAGCAATGTACGATTACGTGATTTGCGTACGTCTCAAAAGTGGTTCACTTCTATAACTTTTTTATTTTTTTCAAGAAATGACGAAGACTTTTAATTTTTAAACGGCACCCTCAGTATATTTTGACTTTATTCGATAGGAAATGACACTCTGGATAACATATGCCAACGTATGACATTTTCGTATATGGTTTATTTGAAATTGTAACATGCGCATCATAACGACAATTTCACTCGAAAAATATGCTTTTTCCAAATATGCTAATGAGCCACACTTGTTCTATTTGAAAAAAAAATGAGATACCGGGTGCGTCTCATAAGTGGCTCATCGCCTATAAGTTTTTTATTTTTTCAGATAGAAAACACATTGACGTATTCAATTGTTTTGCGCAGGGGCGCCGACTTCTATGAAACCTCGTGGGTGCTCAGTAAATATGAGTAAATGTAACAAATTTGCAGATTGTTACATTTGCTGTATTTATTACACGTTTTTACATATGTAACATACATAACAAAATTAGGAAAATACCATATCAATATGTCATTTTTATAGTTCTATTGAGTATAATTTGAGTTATGCAGAAAAATTTTTTTAATGCAGATTACTAATTTGTGAAAAATATTAATTCTACCCATTACAATCCTGTAAGAAGGACAGGCAGTAAAACCGACAGATACTTCATTCTGTGACTGTATTTTATAAAGAGAATGCAAAATAGACGAAGCTAAAAGTTACTAAGAGCTAGCTAGCTAGTGGAGGAATATTCGAGATTGGAGGGGAGGGGGCAGCTTAGGTTTTTGATCGACAAATTTATCCGTCAAGACTAAAAATTCTTAAAGATAAACAGAATATAAACATACACAACGAGCTTTGAAATCACATAGCACATATCAAGATTGACAATGAGTTATCGTGGATACGAACACAGCATTGTTAAGATTGACAGATATCGTTTGGAACGCCAAAAATAAAATTGATTTGCTACTTTGATTAAAAAAGATTTGCTAAAATAAAAAATAAAAAATATTATACAGGGTGAGTCTTAAATAAGTTTAAATATTTTCAGGACTGGTATATCTTGATAAAAAAAAAATATTTTCTCTTTATCGCTTTTAAAACAAGTCCAAAATAACATAACATAAGCCACAGTATAATGCGCATCATGTATGGATCAAAGAATTTTTTTGAGCGACGTCTCGCCTGGCGCTGAATGGGATGCGAGTGAAACTGATTAGTTTTGATGCTTAGGCCCGTGGGTGCTCCGTACCCATTATTTTTCACTCGTGGGTGCTTGGGCACCCGAGCACCCACGCAGTCGGCGCCCCTGGTTTTGCGCCTCTTCGTGTTTCACCGGAAATGACAACAACTTTTGATTTTTAAATAGCACCCTCGGTATTTTTTTACTTAATTCGATAGAAAATGACGCTCTGAATAGAATGGCATAAATATGTCAACTTTTGACATTTTTGCTTCAAAAAAAAATAGCATTTTAAATTTCAATCAAGAGTGCAAAAACTGGGCTGTGTTAAAAACGCTAATTTTTAATCAAGGAGCCTTGGAAAATTATATTTGATCGTGTAATGTTTTTCGTGTCTTGTCCTGACAGGTTAAAAGATGCCCAAATCGTATTTTTAATCATACCTCAATTTTTTCAAATGGAACAAGGGTATCTCATTAGCATATTTGGAAAAGGCACTTTTTTACGAATAATTTGGTATTTTGAGTCAATTCGTCGTTATGAATCATATGTTACAATGCCAAATAAGCCATCTCGTCGGTGAAACGTGATAAACTGCTAAGTCCATTATTCCTAATTTTACAGGAGAGCAAAAAAACGGTACAAAAAAATATGTACACATGTGGGAAGTATTTTGATGCGTTAATATGATAAAGAGATAAGAATACTATTTGCTAGAGAACAATAAAACTCAATATTTCGTGTTACGTCATTTTTTTCCGACACAATAGGGAGATAGCAGACTTGCAGAAATAAGAAATAAAAATATACTTCTGGAGATAGCAACCTTTATTGTTTGAAATTTTGAAAATGGAAGTGAATATTACCCAAACAGATTTATAAATAATCAATTAAATTTAAAAAATATGATATTCATAACCATATATCTATAATATCGTCGGTCTAGAAGCAAAACATACAAGTCCAAAAACGAATAAATTTGTGATGAAAATTTTAAAATTTTTTGCATTTTTAAAGAACCGAAGTAGCAGAATTTTGGACTTAATGAATATGAAAATAATTTAAAAATTAAACTTATAATTCTTAGAAGATATGGTAGAATCCTTCCATGCTTATCCTAATTTTTATACAACGGTAGTAGACCGAGCTTGGAAAACAGTGCCTGATTTTATTAAATTTTTATTACTTTTCTCCTTATTTTTTTAATTTTTATAAAAATTATCTATCATTTACGTGAAAATACGTTGAGAAAAATAAAACTGATTAGGTATTATGGAAATTCTTGAACAAGTAAGTAATGTTATTTAAACTATTTATAGCACGCCGATGAATTGCTCGTATTTAGAGAATTTCGTTTTTCCCCTTACCCTTTACGGATACCCCGTATTTACAGAACGGATCGACGCAAGATCGGACTGGCCATATTATACAGATAACTATTAGGGGGGGGGGCTTTATAGTTCATTAATAATTAATGAGAATTAAGAATAATTATTATTCTTAACAATATTTTTTGCTTTTGCATTGCATTATGGAATTTGCATTGCATTGGTTTACCTGGCATTAGGGTAGTTCCCTGATTTCTATACAGGATGAGTCTTAAATAAGTGCAAATGTGCAGGGCTGGTAAATCTCGATAAAAGAAACATAATATTTTCTCTTTACCGTTTTTTTTTCAAATAAATCCAAAACAACCGAGTTATTTATCTACTACCTATGTTACCATATTACAAACAAAGTATGTTTTTAAAATAAAAATTAAAAAAAAAATCCCAATTTTTTTTTTTTAAATTCCAAATTTTCAGAAAAAAAAAATCCCGCAAAAAACCTCATAATCGTGTTTCTTGGGCCGAAATATACTACCCTAAAAATATTTGCACTTATTTAAGACTCACACTGCATATAAAAATGGGAAAAATTGACCAAAACGTAAGGCGAAAAAATACGCCAAAGAAAACACACTAGCCCCTCCTTACATTGCCACCCGGGCCCCTTTGGCCTAGTGCGACCCTGGATCGACGTACTGTACTAAAAAAAACATACGACTACGAATCTGTGTGTTTGCTTTAGCGTGATCGTAACGAAAATTACGGAGATAGCAGCATTTCGGTGGCTATTTCAGATCACTAGGAGTTAGCAGATATTATTGAGTTAAAATAAAAAATTTTCTTTAATGGGAAAAAATATCTTTGCTTTCCCTACTTATAGAGTATTTTTCTCTCTTTCTAATGGTATAAAAAAACTTATTAGCGTAAAAAATGGAGTTAGCAGGTTATCACGTTTCACTGACGATATGCAAAAATGTCAAAAATTTCAACTCATCAATCAATAATCAAACATCAATTATCACAGATCAATAAAATGATTTGAATATTCAATTGTGTTCGGTCACTTCCTGTTTCACCGAAAACGACTATAACTTTTGATTTTTAAATAGCACCTTCGGTATTTTTTTAATTTATTCGATAGGAAATGACACTCCGAATAGAATGACATTTGACATTTTCGCTATAAAAATATTTGCATTTTAAATTTCAATCAAGAGTGCCACGACTGTGATAAAAACACTAATTTTTAATCAAGGAGCCTTAGAAAAAATAAATTTAATCGTCTAATGCATTTGGTGTTTTGTCCTGGCCGGATAAAAGATGCCCAAATAGTATTTTTAATCATAACTTAATTTTTTTCAAATGGGACGAGGGTGGCTCATTGGCATATTTGGAAAAAGCTTTTTTTACGAATAATTTGATACCACACACTTGGTATTTCGGATCAAATTGTTGTTATGAACTGCACGTTACAATTTGAAATAAACCATATGCGAAAATTTCAAAAGTTGACATATGATATGTCATTCTATTCAGAGTGTCATTTTTATCGAATAAAGTAAAAAATACCGAGGGTGCCATTTAAAAATGAAAAGTTATAATCATTTCCGGTGAAACAGGATGTGACCGAAAACAATTATTGAATACGTCAATGAATCCAAATTTATGTCATATATTAACATATCAAATCTCGTTTTCTTATCTGAAAAAATGAAAAAATTATAGGGGTGAACCACTTTTGAGACGCACCCGGTATAGTAAATAACTACTCAGAAATCAGACTGCACTTGAAGTACAGACCATACATATTTTCGTATAGTAGTAATTCAATATTATTTCATTGTTAATATTTTTACAGGATATCAATTCTCAAACTCTAAGCAAGGACATTCATTTAAAACGGTTATAATTTTGGCAGCTCCCAAAACAAAAACACCAATCGTATTCTATAGTATGTATAGTGAGACGTACGTGTAGTGGTAGAAAAAGCATCTCGGTAAATCTACCCATTGAGCTCTAACCGGCGTGACTGAACTGGGGTACGGTATCCGTGTTTTGCATTCTACCTTGACGCTCGGGCACGGCATGCACCGACAAAAAGCAAACCGCCGCACGTTGAATGCTTAAATGTAAAGGAGTTTCTCAAGTTTTCACCTGCTTTATCGGCGTTTAAAGCCGTTTATGAACGATATAATTTAGCACAAATAAAGCGAATTGTTTGAGGTGGGTATTTAATGAAATTAGAAAATATTATTATTGTCTTATACATAAAAAATGGTTCCTGGATTGGATCAACAAAGGATTAAAGACAGATAGAGAATATCTTAACCACCTAAGAAGTGTAGCCTCCTTCGCATATTTAGATATGTACTCTCTTTGTAGCTGGGACCATTGTTGTCTTTTTTTCCTAAAATAATGGTCCCATCTCAGGATCGGTCTTCTTCTAGGTCTCTTAATTCCTCGTGAATAACATGCTGTAATTTTTGTGGTTTATCTGTTATCCGTTTTTCTTGACATTATTTTAATAACAGACAACATACAGGAGGCACAGAATATGCTGGATATCCTGAATGATGCTTCGGAAAAAGTCGGTTTGAAAATTAACTTGTCAAAGACACAATACATGACAAACCTAGTACTAAGTGGAAATTTAAACATTAATAACATACCTTTGGAACAAGTGCATATATATATATATATATATATATATAAATACTTAGGGCAGATTAAAACAAATTAAATAAAAAATACTTAGGGCATGAGATCGGTATTAGAAGGGATAATAAGACCCACGAAATTCTACGAAGAATAGGTTTGTCGTGGGCGGCATTTGGTAAACTAAGGCATATACTGAGATCTGATATTCCCATATGTTTAAGAAGAAAGATATTTAATCAGTGTGTCTTGCCTGTCCTCACGTATGGAGCTGAAACGCTTACTTTGACAAAAAAGAACATACATAGAATACAGGTGATGCAACGGAAAATGGGAAAGGTCCATGTTGGGAGTTACACTCAGAGATAAAATACCCAATCATACAATACGAAATCGAAAGGAGTAAGAGATGCGGTGATATCTGTTTTACATCTTAAATGGAATTGGGCAGGACATGTGGCTAGGATGACAGATGGATGGTGGACAAAGAGACTTGTGGAATGGAGACCGAGACACGAGGCCTATATAGAAGCAGAGGACGACCTCCTAGTCGACGGACAGATAACATTAAGAGGGTGGCTGGAAACTGGATTCAAGTGGCACAAAATAGAAGGAAATGGCTAGAGTTAAGGGAGGCTTTTGTTCAGCATTGGACGGTATAAGCTAAATGATGATGATGATGATCTTCTTGCCAGCTGTCCTGTCCATTGTCGTTTGATGTATTTGACTTTGTGGATGGCATCTATTATATGGGTCTTTTGTCCTATCCACTCTATTATTTTACGATCTTTCTTGGTTATTCCTAGAATATTTCGTTCCATTGAGCGTTGTGCGACCTGCAGTTTCCTTATGATGTTCGTTTTAAGTGTCCATGTTTCGCATGCATGTTCAACGACAAAATCCTTGACATTGATAGATGTGTCTGTCATTTTAATTTCAAAGTACTTTATTTTATTTTACAAAGAAATAATTTCGTACAATTGAAACGCATAATTAATATATTTAAAATTTGAGTGACAAGTGATTACTTCAAAATATTGTGAAAAAAACTGTATAAAACTGAAAAATCTAATCGAGTTATTTTATTTAAAAAAAATACGGTATGTGTTTATACAAAACAAGCAAGTGTGTATTTTGAACAAAACACCACATATCAGAAAATATATAAAAAACATTTCTTACTTTTAAGCTCAAGCAACTTCCTGCGGTTATTATCACATTTATCAATATAACTTATGTATAATTAAAAAAATAATATTGCAAAAGAATAAACAAAATACAACATAAATAAAACAAAATATTTTATTAATAATAAGACTAACTGAATTTTATACCTTAAAAGTTGTTTAATTAACTTTAATCCTAATTTTTTTAAACCAGTATCTTTTGACATTATCTTTCTGCAGTACTAAAATATTATTTACCTATCGTGTGATGTTATTTTACAGACACTCCAGTTTGTGGTACCATATACGAGATGGTATACAAACTTTAATTGTGGCTAATACAATGGCTAATACAACTCTCTGGCCATAGTCTCTGCCAAACTGTGTCTCTGGCGGTCTCTGAGCACCGAATATTAACTGTAAAATATGGTCTGGGTCAACACTTAATTTTCCCTTATGTTTTCCTCCACTTAATTTGAAAAAAAAAACAGAGTTATACACATTGGTCGAATGTTTTCTTCTTTAGATAGAGTGGGATTCCACGTCCAAAATACAAAATGCAAATTATTTATTTTTTCTATTTGACATAATTTGACACAAAATTATAACCTATAATTTAACAAGAGTTTGACAACTCTCAAAAATCTGAAATCGAGTTCATACGCATCGGCGTCCGTTTGTCGTTCATCTTTCCGTCAAACCAATAATATTAAAATATGATCTGTAATTTTTCAAATAAACCAATAAAACTGGTTAAAAACAACAAGAGATAACGCATGACGCATTTATATATATATAATCCCATCCATAGTTAACTTGTTGAAAAATAACCTATAATAATAAATAATAAGTTTTTGCTTAAAGCATGAAATTAATTGATTGGGGTTAAATGTGAAATGGTAATTACTGAATTATTTTTAATAAGAAATATGAGTTTTGAAAAACTATATTACAGCAGTCAAATTTAAACATTCTATGAAAGGCAATGAAATTGATGTCTTTATCTAATTGCAATTCATAAGTAATAAACATAATTGATGCTTTAGTGTTGAACACCACAGATTAAAATTATAAAAAGCATTTATGAATTTTGTTAAATAAATAAAATGGTGTGATGACTTGAAAGGAGAATTAATATGTTTCTATATAAAAGAAACAGGTACTTCATACTCTTCTAAACTTCACATTCTAAACCTCAGCAAACTCATTATCTGTAAATTACTCCATGCACTCGGCCACGTTACCGAAAAAGACATGATCTTTCTAGGGTTCTAGAATCTTGATAATATCTTCCAATTCATTTATCATTTTATAACTAATGAATGAAGTACTTTAAATATGACTTCCATGTCACTAAAACAAAATTCTATAAATAAGATTAACAAATAAATCATGGAACGGAGTAACAATCATTCAAAAAGTGAAATCACATAATGCTTCCGAAAAAAAACCAGAATAAACCTTTGTTTTTGCAGAACCTCAAATCTTCAGTAGATTTTATATCAACATACTAGTCGTATCCACTACTCGTTGAGTCTAAAGTTTAGGTTGCAGACTTCGGTAGAATATCTGAGGGGTAACATTTACCTGAATATTAACTCAAGACCACAAAAGTGGCCATGTAGAAGGTGTATATAATTTTTTTTCTGCGTACCTAATTAAATTTCTACATACCATTTGGGAACAAGTAGAATGCTGTGAGGTTATTGCATTCACTGTTAACATATTTTTTTTTGGCCTAACAAAAGTAATTATTTAAACTTTTGTATTCCTCTGACACTATATTTTCTGGTAAAATCTCGAAGGCTTTCCTTAACTTTTGGATCATTATATCCCCTAAACAGACAATTCCTTTTCAACAAACTTTCACCCAAAACAGACCAACAATTCATATGGTCTACTGGAGCTTTCAGTATCGGTCCTCAAGTGTCGTTTTTCTATGGTAATGTCGTTTTTCTATTTCCAAAGTACTGTGGACAACAGTACTGTAGACGTGTACTGTGTTATCCGGTGTTTTGTACTATTGAGACTTCGATGTAGAGCTTTCTTCTAAAGATACCACTCACACATTGATTTTTTTTGCGATTGGGATTTATAACTGAGTATCTGAACTTGGAACAGATAAAACTTCACAAAACACCAACACTAAATGTTCTCAACCACTTCTGATGTCGTCGGGCACGTGTTACGCGTCAGAGTTACGCGAGAGATGCGCTACGCGTCAGAGTTGACAATACAATGCCTCACAAAATAATAATCTTAAACCCCCACTCAGTGGCCGCATCGATCCTTCTCTTGAGTCAGCGGCGCGCCTCAGCCAGCATTTAGATAGAGTGAGATTCTAAATTTGAATATGATTGAGTTTTTTCCATAAGTAGTCCATGCTCACTTAATTTGTTTAATTCTGTTGATTTCTGGTAGTAGAGATCACGAGCTGTGTATTAGTTGTTTCAAATATATAAATATTCTTCTACTATCTTAACTGTTGTTATTTATTAGAATGCATTTTCTTTCCACTAGTTCGTTGTATATTACTTTAGTTTTTGCTAAATTCATTTTGAGACCCACTTTATTGCTGGCTGCATTTTGTTTGTTAATTTTATTTGTGTTTGTAGTTCTTCAGGACTATTGGCTATTAGGACTATGTCATGAGTGAATCTAAGATTATGTTAAGATATTCTCCATCCATTTTTAATCCTTTGTTGGTTCAGTCTAGTTGACGGAAGATTACTTCTATTTCGTTGCTGTAAACAGCTTTGGGGATATCTCGTCTCCGTGCCGTACTCCTTTGCCAGTTAGGAACAATGTTTTTTTTATATGTAATTACTTTTGCTTTGGCTTCTTTGTATATATTGCCGAGAGTTTCCATGTAAGGCTTGCCAATACCTTGTTTCTCTAGGGCTTCTATTATTGCTTTAGGATATCGCGAGTCGAGCGTCTTGTCAAAGTCAATAAAGGCTAGGGCTAGTGGAAGATCGTATTCTTTTATTCGGCTGATAGTTTCTCTTAGCGTATGCATGTGATCAATCGTGCTGAATTCGCTTCTAAGCCTGCTTGTTCTCGTGGTTGTGCAGCGTCTAGCGTGTTTTGTATTCTGTTGTTTATTATTTTTGTGAATATCTTGTAAGTTATGGGTAGTAGGATTAATGGTCTATAGTTTCTGATGTCCTCATTGCTGACTTTCTTATGAATTAGCATTAATTTGGCGCTGTTCCATCTGGCTGTAACTACATATGCTCCATAATTAATATTTCCTCTTCGATTGAATTTTTTACACAAACTAAAAACCACCTACATATTACAAGCGGAATTCTGCATAACTAATATTAAACTAATCGAATTAAGCCGGCGAGATTCCAAATTTATTACGGCTGGGTTCAAATTTTGGCAAATTTGGCAATAGTGGACCTATTCGAACGATCTGTGCCCAAGTCCTAGGGAGCTGACTGAATTTAATTGTCGACAGAATAATTTAGCGGGCGAAATGTAGTCATTCTAAAAGCTATATCGTGATTTCGCCCTTTATGTTCCTACTAGCGTGTACCCGCGACTTCGTTCGCGTCGAATTAATCATTTGTAATGGTTTTGATGATAAAGCAAAGCAAGAATTTCAAAAAATAAGCTTTTTACGTCAAGCAGTTTAAGCAGAATCGTGGTTAATCAGTTATCCAACTTTTTGGAACACCCTGCATTAATTTTTGAAAAATTTCAAAATATGTAAAAAACAAAATAAATTATGCGTGTCCAAGCGTTTTCCCGAAAGATTAACCGTTTTTTAAATAACAAATATTGTAATATTTGAGGGGCGTTTTCACCCCCTTGGAATTTGAGATTCGAGAAACCCCTCCTTATCGACAGTCTCCTCTATACCCGACAGTCAATCCGTTTGCCGAAAATCAGCTTTAAACGTCAAGCAGTTTAAGCAGAATCGTGATTACTCAATGATCATATTTTATGAAACACCCTGTATAAATTTTTCAAAAATCTTAAAATATGTAAAACAACAAAATAAAATATACGTGTTTAAGAGTTTTTCCGAAAAACTCACCGGTTTTAAAATAAAAAATATTGTAATATTTGAGGGGTGGTTTCACCCCCTTAGAATAATTCGAGTTTCGAAAAATCCCTTCTTATAAAAAGTCAATTCGTTTTCCAAAAATCAGCTTTTTACGTCAAGCGCTTTAAGCAGGATCGTGATTAATCAATGACCAGATTTTTCGAAACACCCTGTATACACTTTTAAAAAATCTTAAAATATATAAAAAAAAAACAAAATAAAATATACGTGTTTAAGAGTTTTTTCGGAAACTTGACCGTTTTTTAAATAAAAAAATATTGTAATATTTGAGGGGTGGTTTCACCCCCTTAGAATTCGAGTTTAAAAAAATCCCTTCTTATCGAACCTCTACACCCTAAAGTTAACCCGATTTCCAAAAAATAGCTTTTTACGTCAAGCGCTTTAAGCAGGATCGTGATTAATCAATGACCAGATTTTTCGAAACACCCTGTATACACTTTTAAAAATCTTAAAATATGTAAAAAAAAAGCAAAATAAAATATACGTGTTTAAGAGTTTTTTTCGGAAACTTGACAGTTTTTTAAATAAAAAAATATTGTAATATTTGAGGGGTGGTTTCACCCCCTTCGAACTGGAATTTCGAAAAATCCCTTCTTATCGAACCTCTACATCCTAGTTCAACCTGTATGCCAAAATTGAGCTTCTTACGTTGAGTGGTTTGAGCAAGATCGTGATTAATCAGTGAGTCAGTCACTTAAGAATTTTATATATTAGTATAGATAATTTGTAAAACTACTCGTATGGTACCATTGTAGAAATAAAGATTTTTAATTTGATTTTTGATTTTGAATATTTTGAACTATATGTTACAAGCAGAATTCTGCATAACTAATATTAAACTAATCGAATTAAGTCGGCTAGATTCCAAATTTATAACGGCTGAGTTCGAATTTTGGCAAATTTGGCAATAGTGGAGCTATTCGAACGATCTGTGCCCAAGTCCTAGGGAGCTGATTGAATTTAATTGTCGACAGAATAATTTAGCGGGCGAAATGTAAAGTCATTCTAAAAGCTATATCGTGATTTCGCCCTTTATGTTCCTATAATAACACAACGTCTGTTAAATAAACAGCACTCAGGCTTCTTAGTATTTATCAAATATTTATAATGCGAGAACGAGCCATGTATTTTATGATGTTCTCATTCTATCTGCCGTAAAGTTAATTTAATTATAAAGTTTGATAGTATACATAAACGATAAACGTAATATATTCTATTTGTTTCTATCGGTGTCCATATTATTATAGATTAATAATTTAAAAGCAAACTATAATTATTATTAATAATGGGCTATGGAATTAAATAATACATATACGTACCAAAAATTTTGTGAAAATACACTTATAAAATTTACTGTTTATTCCAAAATTAGACATAAATTTATTCGAATTAATACATTTAAAACATAATATATGTTGCAGCCTCTGTTAATATTTTAAAAGCAAAAAATAATTAATAATAATGATCAATAAACTTATTTAAAACAATATTTCTCCAAAATCAAATAAAACATATTTTTAAATATTGATGTTTATTTTGAAGATAAGAACACATAACACGGATAACATAAGGAAACTGTACGTCGCACAACGCTCAATGGAACGAAATATGCTGGGAATAAAGGTTGTCGCCCACTAGACCGCTGCGCGGCGCGGCGCTGGGAAGAGAATTTTTTCCGGCTGCGAAGGGACTGCGCCCACTATAGCGCGCTTTTGAAACGCCGCAACGCTATTTAGTTATAGTCGAAGTGTTTTTTACTTACTGTAGTTTAGTTTTTAAAGCAATGAGTTCAAGTACGGACGAAAGCGTATTTTTTGTGCTCTTCTAACAGAGGAAGAGGAAGAGGGGGTGAGGAAAAGTTTGGACTCATACGATTAACCAAAAAAGAAAGAAGTTTGGAGAATTTTACCATCTTTTTCCAGATTTAATAAAAGACAAAATCATTTTTTTCAGTATTACAAAATATAAAGGAAACATTTTACGCACTCCTCAATTGAGGGTTTTAGAAGAAAAAACACCGGGTATATCTACTCATCATATTTTTTCAGAAGAGACAAATTACTAATATTTTTGATAATTCTTATTTATTCTGATGTGTATATTAGTTATGTGGTTAAAAAAAACCCTGATCTTTTTTATATATTTGGGTAATTAGAATTTAAAAATTGGAGATTCTCACTTTTGTTAAAAAGTGGAGATTGCCGGTTTTGCCTCTACACCCCTCAATTATATTAAATCTTTGGTAGAAAGGCATTTCGTCCATCTGTCTCTAGTGAGGGAAGACTAAAAAAAATATCATATTCCTTTATGAAAATCGATTTGCCTAATTTACCTTTAAAAATACAATTCTGCCATTAATACATATCACTAGTTCCTAGTCAAAAAGCCAACTGAAAAGACTCGAATGCAAAATTATCTGCCTTGTGAGTACGCACACTGCAACGCGCCGAAACGCGGGAGACGGAAAAAAGTTGCTAGAGAAGTCTTCCGACTTCTTGACGGAAATCCCGCGGCGCGCTTCTGCGCTGCGCGCTTTAATGTGCGTTGGTCCATTTAAATACATGGCAAGCAGACAAAAGAAATTTCCACATGGCGCCTCGCCGCGTCGCGCCGCGGTCTAGTGGGCGACAACCTTAACCAAGAGAGCGGTAAAAGAATAGAGTGGATACGACAAAAGACCCAGAGTCAATCATTGACTCTAAAAAGTGGTATCTTTAAACATCTTTCTTATTTTAAATGGAACAGCAAGTATATTATTACATTTTTAGAAACGACTTTCATCTTATAATTTTTCTATTATACTTACCTATACCTATCTCTAATAGTTTTTGAGATAAAAAATAAAACATGTATAAAATTGACAAAAACATAATCGTGAATAAGCATTGGTAAAATCATGTCTTAAACATTTTTAAAGTTGAGATTTGGGTTATAAGTTAAGGAAAGTCGATATATTCAATCTGTCTAAATAAACCGATTGGATATTACACGGGGAGAGCAAAAATATTATTTATTTCCGTTTGTTATAAAATTGCTGAAATCTTTGATATTTTAAATTCAACCCTATGTATATTATTTAAAAAATCAAAAGACTTATAATAGTTATTAATGATGCAAGTTCGATACGAACATCATAATGAAACGCGTGTAACGTTCAGCCACGAGGCGTTAGCCGAGTGGCTTAGTTACACAAGTTTCATTAAAAAGTTCGTATCGAACGTGTATCATTCAAAATTTAATCTACGAACAGTGACGATCCAAAGAGATTTGATTTAATTTAAAATATCAGAGATAGCCTCATAACAATTAAAATTCAAAATTATCAGGTGCACATATTAGTCGACGCCGTGGTAACCGTGCTTGTTGATTGTTTCCATTTTGACTTTGACAACTCAATTATTATGTTCAATTTTGTGTTAAACGTTCAGTTTTATCAAAAAGCAAAAAATAATATTAATATGGGTGATTCTGATTCTGAAAGTGTCCCTTCGGATATTGAAGGCTTTGCGCAAAACGTTGTCGATTCCCTACTTCCCGAAAAATCAAGACAAACGTACGAGCAAGCCCATGTAAAACTTGAAGATTGGTGTAAAGGGAAAGGAATCAAGAATAGTAGTAACGAAAAGGTTATCCTGGCATATTTTGAACATCTTACAAAACATAGGAAGGCTTCATCATTTTGGGTATATTATTCCATGCTACGTTCAGTTATATCAGTGAAGAAAAATACAGATATTAGTAAGTACGTCCATTTAATTGCATTTGTAAAAAGAAAATCGGAAGGATTTCGGTCAAAAAAATCGAGAATTTTAAGAAAAGAAGACATAACTCGTTTTTTGTTGGAAGCCGATGATAAAACTTATTTCCTGACAAAAGTTTCATTGATAGTGGGACTTGCGGGAGCCTGCCGGCGTATCGAGTTGACAAATCTGCAGCTGCAAAATGTTAAAGATGAAGCACTCATGTCATTATTCCAATTACGAAAACAAAGATATCACGAGATTTTTTTATAACGAAAGGGAATGTTGAAGGAATAAATATGGTGGAAACGGTTCGAAGATATATAGCTATGCGGCCAAGCAACACAGAGCATACTAGATTTTTTGTGGGGTACAGAAATGGAAAATGTATTAAGCAACCCGTTGGCATTAATACTTTAGGGAAAATGCCGCATAAAATAGAATTGTTCCTAAGTCTTCCAAATCCACAACAATACACTGGACATTGTTTCCTTAGATCGTCTGCGTCGTTGCTTGCAGATTCAGGAGTGGATTTATTAACTGTTAAAAGACATGGTGGTTGGCGCTCTAACACAGTGGCAGAGAGCAATATAGAAAATTCCAAAGAAAATAAGAAAAAAGTGTCATGTAATATTTTGGGTAACATTTCTGGCAATGATGGGTCTTCAACAAGTTCAAGCACTCAGGAAATAAATTTACTTCCTAAAAATTCAACTCACCTGTTATCGTCTGGAATTAATTTAACCAATTGTACTGATATTATAATTAATGTTTACAATAAATAAACGTATTTAGGTATCTTTTTTTGCTTGTTTCTTATTTTAAAATTTGCGTGTTATTATGAATTTATAATAGCACTAGTTAAATTGCTTTACTGAAGAAACCAGAAGATTTAGGTATAGGAACAAGATATATCGTTGAAAACCCATCTTATTTGGGTATCAATTCTTTAAATAATACAGATAGGCTTGAATTTAAAATAACACTAATTTGAATGATTTTATAACAATCAGAAATAATATTTTTTTCTGACCTCCCTGTTTGATATACAATCAGTTGATTAGACAAATCGAATATGTCAACTTTTCTTAACCTATAAAGCAAATTTTATCTTTCAATATGCGGAATTTAGGATTTAACCAATGCTTATTCAAGATCATGTTTTTGGCAGTTTTTATTTTTTATCTCGAAAACTATTAGATATTGGTGGTATAGGTTAGTATAATAGAAACCATTAAGATATGTGAGTAGTTTCGAAAAATATAATAATATACCGGGTAGTCCATTTAAATTAACAAGCATGCTACCACTTTTAGTATGAAGCGGCAAGACTGTAATGCTGAAAATAATTTAAACACACGGAGCAGGTGCCTTTACGCAAAAATCGAAATTTTCCAAAAAATTATATGACCGGTACTCCATAAACGTCTAACGTGCCATGACCGTGAATCACCCTGTATATCGATATAAATTCTGTGTCTATTCCTTGTCTCAATCACTTGTCCCCAGTTGTTAAACCGTATGTTTATTTTTGAGTTTCTTGGACATTTCACTTTATTTAAATAAATTGTAACCTTCAGAGATCTCTTTAAACAACGATAAACTCAGGTTAAAAAGCGAAAAAATATTTTATATTTTAGTATTCAGCGTGCGACAAGCGTCGGGGGGAGGGTCTGCTTGCTCTTTGCCGTTGCAGACTGTGTCTGACTGGCAAGGTAGAATGCAAAACACGAACACCGTACTCGACTTCTGTCACGCCGGTTAAAGCTCAAACGCTGGATTTAGCCAGAGGCTTTTTCTATAGTGCACATAGTGCACGTATGGACGTATCGCTGAACTGTAACGATTGGTATATTTGTTTTCAGAACTGGAAAGCTAATTGTAGTATAACACACCCTAGGGTCCTTTTGTTCAAAGAAAAGACTTGTGGCTATTTCGCCATTTCTCTGGGTATTCCACTGGATATTTTCCATTCAAGGCCGTGACATACCACGGCATTGATAGGACATGGCCTTAACCATGCCTTGATGCATGAGCTAGCGAGAAAAAAAGTGGTAAGAATCGCGCAAATACCAAAAAGTACTATAATAAACTTGATAGTGTACTTGGATACCAATATCTTTTGTTTGTGTACTAGGAAGTACATTTTGCATGCAGATTTTCATTGATAGGTTTGTAGCACGGAGAAATAAGAGAGGGGGATAACTGTAGGATAAAAACGGTATCACTTTCGTTGTTTGGGCGGGGCCAAAAGTGTCCATTTGGACAGGACCGGATTAGGTAAAACTTCAAATAATAAAAGCAAACAATAATTAAAATTTGCCTTGAGCTAATGTAATACATTCTATAATATTAATGGTGTGTATCGCGATGAATAAATTATTATTTGGCATGACTACACCAAACTTAAAATAGGCAGAAAATACTAATTAATGTTTATTCGTTAATTCGGTCATTACGGACCTGCTGCACGCTATTTATGTTACCCGTGAAATATTAGGTTTGTTCTCACAGCGTGTTCACAACATGTTTGTGACATGTTTGTGTGACTTCTTCTTGGTCTCAAATAATGCAATTTCTTGTCAATTTCAAACTGTCTGTGCGAACAGCGAATCCCCTACTCTTCTTTTTTGATCTAATAATACCACTAATTTTAACTCCTACTTAATACCGAATAAAGAAGAAAACGAACAAGGAATTAACCAAAGACATCTTTTAATGTTTTTGGTTTTGTTCTTTTTAATGTTTTGTAATTTTGATTCTTGAGCCTGATCCGTTCCTCCATCAGCTCTTGTAGGTCTGTGTCTGTATCCGAAAATTCGGACGCCTCAGATTCTTCGGAAGATTCAAAATCGCTCATTTCTTTTCTTTATTTTTTGAAGAAAAAAATACTAAACAAAAGCAACACACGTTTTGTATATTAAGTTTACCAACTAATGAGGTCGGGTCGCAATACGCATGCGCCGGACACTTTACTTGCGAAAGATCCGCGAACAGGTCTGACTGTCAGCTAACAATCAGAATTTTCTGTGCGAACAGCGTACTGTTGGTCGGAAACCAATCAAAAATTTCTGTGCGAACGCGTTTTATCCTATTGCACATGATTATGTGTTGGAAATATGTTTCTTACAGCTGTGAGAACAAACCTATTAACGCCGGCGCCGGTGAGTTTCTTCGAGTCGATACCTTTCCTGCTGCTACAGTTGCGTAGAGCACATGACACCATGGTTTTTAACGTTTATGTAATAGAAAACACTCAAATTATTGATAAAAAACATTACATTTTGAGAAAAATTCACAAATGACAGAAACGTAGCACAATCAAATATGGCTGGCGGCTAGGTGAACCTGTGTTCACAACAGCTGTAGCGCCTCCCCCTGTTATTCCTCCGTGGTTTGTAGCTTCTGATTAACGGTCTAGGTAAAGCATTTATTTCATTTGCTAGCTCAGAATTAGAATGGTTAGAGTTAAGCAACTCGCATTTTCATTGGATGACATAACCACTATAAATACGATTTGTTGGTTAAGTTTTTTCTCTTCTTAAAGAAATATAAGCTGCCTGAACGGTCTAATCTAAGTTAAGTGAATCGATTCCATTTCGACACGCGGACGCGACGCAAACGCGACGCGACGCTCGACGCTCTCAGCCTGAATGTACCTTAAGAAGTTTCATTTCAAATTTGCGCACCCAGTGCACACACAATTTTCAAACAAATTTGCCTATTGGACAAAAAAGCTTAACATTATAGTAGGTACATCTCATCCCGTCGTCAGAAGCAGAAAAAAAAACAAAAAGAACAAAGATAAAATTATTTAAAATATCTAAATACATTACTCACAACCACCTTAATTTTTTAGCAGAAAAATGTATGGCTACCGGTTCTTTGATTTTAATAAACATAACAAAAATAAACATATATCATAAGTAAAAATTAAAAACAAACAATAAATAATCATATACAAAAAACCGAGCAAAAAACTTTTTGTTTAAAGTTTGACTTCTTAAAATGTCATTTTAACTCAACATCAACGGTTTATATTAGACGTATCTTCCTAAAAATTAAAGTGTTCTTGAAAAGTTGTATTTAGATATTTTAAATTGTGTTTTCTTATTGTTTAATATTGACGTTACTTCGGAAATTATTTGGAAAAAATCGAAATAAAAATGAAACTTCTACTCCCTGTATCTCCGACACTAAGCATTTCAAGACATACATGTATAAGAACTTTTTTACTTGTTTTTATCTGCAGAATGTGTTGCCGTAGTTTCCGGAATACAGTTCGGACCACCCTGTATTATACGTTATTAATATTTAGAGTTTAAATTAGTGGGCGGGCAGGTGACAGCATTCAGCGATGAAGTAGACGAATGAGATCGTTTTATTTGGCGCCAGCGCACGAAAAGCTTGTTGAATCAAAAGGATAGACTTATGCAAGATTGATATTCCTAGTTCTTTTTTTGGCTTCACTTTCCATTCATAGTGTAAATGCGATACTAGCAATATAATCTTATAATATATTTGTGTAAAACACTAAAAAACAAATACAAATATAAAGAAAACAAATAAGAAAAAACAGGTTTAAAGAAGGAAAACCTCTAAAAGAACTAAAGAACGCCAAAAATCTGAACAACCAGAATTTTGTTTTCTCCTTCACTGAGGTGGATGCATAATCTCGGCTTTCTTCCTCGTCTTGACCTTCTTGTAAAATTTTATTAAATATTGAATATATAGAAATGGGAAATATAAATAAAATA
The DNA here is from genome assembly GCF_002938485.1 of Sitophilus oryzae. Taxonomy (NCBI): domain Eukaryota; kingdom Metazoa; phylum Arthropoda; class Insecta; order Coleoptera; family Curculionidae; genus Sitophilus; species Sitophilus oryzae. The sequence continues at coordinate 901,229 of NW_022145957.1, read as the reverse complement.
ATACCAGCCCTATATATAGAATTTAGAGAAAATGTGGAGGAGAAGTCTGAAGAAAAAGCCCTTTGTTGATATTTTATTGATGTTTTAGTTCTTTTCACAATTCTAGATTTGCCTGGAACATAAATATCGAAGAGCCAACTAAAATAGACTCTTCTTTGAAAGCCTCTAAATATAAAGCGGAAATGCACTCGATACCCCCTAAAGGAAATATACGATAAAAATCTTCCTACGGTAATAAAACCCAGTCAACTCAATTTAGTATTATATAAAATATTTACGGTTACTGGAAAGTCTTTATTTTTATATTAAAATATGAGGTAAATCGGAAAATTATCTATATTAGTACTAAATTTATTTGGTATCATGTAATCGAAAATAATAACGATGCTAAATAGAGGGTATAGATATAGTATTTAAGTAGCAGTTTAGAGTATATTATGAGTAATTTGAAGTATTTTTAAGATATTAAAACTATAATGTAAAAAATACAAATAGCTTATAAAGAAATAAGAAGCATTTCCGCAACTTATTTAATTTTCTACTATAATGTAGCCGATTTACGGGAGATACTTTTAAGTTACCCGGTAAGTTCACATTAAAATATACATTTTCCGTTTCTTGCCATTTTTGTGACCTATGCAATAATGGTACCTGATACTTATTCTACACTTAGATGCAAAAAACACAACGAATAAATCTTTGGTCCAATTTAAAGTCTTATATTTCTGTTATTTTTAGCCTTATTTTTATGAATTTTTTAGCAAGCTGTATATAATTATATCAAGTTTAATTCGTAAATTCAGCTTTTTATAAAATTTAGTATTTGTCATATTATACAGGGTTAATCGAGGGGTTGTTTTTTTACCTTAACTTTAAAACACCCTGTGCAATAATTTCGTCTGTAAATTTTCTAAAAAAAAATATAATTTTACGGTCAGACATCTAAGGGTCAGACCCATGACTCCTGGGCATTCTGTTTTTTGATTCATGTCAATACATGTTTTGGTTAATTTTTAAGAGTGAAATGAACTGATAACTATTAATTTGCAATTTTTTTAACTATCATTACTTTTTCATGTATTTTTTTAATACGTCGGGATGATTTTGGTGACTATTGTCTTAACGTCATATTACACTGCATTGGATACTTTATACTAAATGAAAAAAAAACGTTCAAGTTTCAGAAAGTTCAAAAAAGAAATGATAATTGAAAAAAATGCAAATTGTTGGTGGCAAGCTCATTTTGCTCTTAAAAATTAACCAAGGCATGTATTGACATGATCCAAAAAACAAAATGCTCAGGAAACATGGTCCTGACTGCAAAATTATATTTTAGGAAAATGGACACATGAAAATATTGCACAGGGTGTTTTAAAGTTAGGGTAAGAAAACAACCCCTCGATTAACCCTGTATAATATGCCAAACACTAAAGTTTATAAAAAACTGAGTTTACGAATAAAAGATGGCATAATTATACAGGGTGGTCCGAACTGTATTCCGGAAACTTCGGCAGCATATTCTGCATATAAAACTAAGTAAAAAAGTTCGTATAAATGTGATACAGGGTGTAGAAGTTTCATTTTTATTTCGATTTTTTCTAAATAATTTCTAAAGTAACGTCAATATTTGGATGAAAATTGGTGTCTGGGAGTTTTGTGACACGAAAAGTTTGATTTTGATATCAAAATGACTCCTATCTGTAGGGCGCGCCACCTACATGCGTTTTGACTGTTTTGAAGAGTAATAACTTTTCGACGGTATCTGTATAAAACTACTGACTAAAAAATATACATTTCCATGACTTTCTACGTAAAAAATGTCTCTTGGTAAAAATCGCAACGAGCAACCGTTCTTAAGATATTTAAAATAGAAATAGTCAATACATGTCATTATTGACAAAAAATAAGCCCACGTTGAATAGTTATTTGACTGAAATAATAAATTTTTATTTTTTTAAATTAATCATAATTTTTTCAGTTTCTGTTGAACTTTTGGCACAAAGAGATTTCAAATTTAAGATTTCAGTCTAATATCTATTTGGTCAACATATTTAATTTATCAATGATGATAGGTATTGATAAATTCATTTTCAAATATCTCGAGAACCATTACTCGTAGCGATTTTTACCAAGAGACGTTTTATATGTAAAAAAAGTTGTAAATGTATATTTTTTTACTCAGTAGTTTTATACAGGTATGGAGGAAAAGTTATTACTCTTCAAACAAGTTAAAGCATGTGCAGGTGGCGCCCTCTACAAGTAGGAGTCATATTGACATGAAAATCAAACTTCTCATGTCCGAGAACTCCCAGACACCAATTTTCATCCAAATATTGACGTTACTTCTTAAATTATTTGGAAAAATTCGAAATAAAAATGAAACTTCTACACCCAGTATCTCCGAAACTAAGCATTTCAAGACATACATTTATACGAACTTTTTTACTTATTTTAATCTGCAGAATATGCTGCCGAAGTTTCTGGAATACAATTCGGACCACCCTGTATACAGCTTTCTAAAAAAAATATGAAAATGGGGTTAAAAATATAGCTATATGTTGCTAAAAGAATTCTCCGTTGCGTTTTTTTGCATCTGAGTGTAGTTCTATTCCTGTATTTCCTACTCTGGTCTCAAACTTTTAAATTACCTAATACTTCTCAAAATGACCACAAAATAATTTCCAGATATTTAGAGTAATCGGACTGCGTGTAATAAATATATAATAGGATCATAAAAAAAAACGTCAAGCTGGTCTTGGAATCCGCTGTTATTTTGTATGTAAAATTATATAGTGAATGTCATCTTTTTGTCAAGGTCCCTTTATCGTTCATACAGTATTAATGGTAGTTTAGGAATATTAAAAAAAACGCACAAAAGGACGCTAAAAAACACACATACAAAGGAAATCTCTAATCCGAAATTAATTTGGTAAAGCCTCATTTAAAATATCGAAATTAGTAGAATAAATTAGTGATTTCAATCAGAGCTGCAACCAGTCAGTTTTGAAAAGACTTACGTCTTAAGCCTTAAGTTATTTCTAAAATCACAAAATAATTTAAGTTTTAATAAGTCAAATTCAACATAAAGTTCAAATGATTTACGTCTTAAGTCTTTGACTTAAATCATTTTATTTGAAGTCATTTTTGTAAGACTTAAATCAATATAAACGTTATTTAAGTCGTTTTTATGACCTAAATTTATATTTTTGACTTAAATCATGATTATCTGCAAATTAAGTTAGTAAAATAACTTAAAAATAAATATAATTAACCGCAAGTTAAGACAACCAGAATTCAATTTAAGTACTTTTTGTTAAATGTTAATATTAATTTTCTTGTATTACCAATTACATTTCCAATTTTCCTAGTATGATACTTACTTATTTAATTATTATACTTTTCAATATCATTATAATTTTCAGAACATCTACAAACACAAAAATATGTTCTTTTTTTATAAAATTTATATTATTACATGTCTTTAAAAAGTGATGTGTTATGATCACTATGTCGAAGAGATATCGATGGTATAAGCACAGCCCGACTCTACTTAACAAGCCGTGAACAACCATTTGGTAACGCCGCAACCGGCAAGAGATTCAGATCGGTTTTTAGCGAGCGCAAATGCACGACGGACGGACCGTTTTACCGGCTATCGAGGCGCGAATTTTTAAGTTTATTTAAGGTTTGCTCAAATTTGTCACATAAAACTAAAAAAAAATGCCACTTGTCAAAAACAGTCCCTGTTCCCCGAAAAAGTCCTGCTGAAAGAACCGAAGAAATGCTTAAATTGCTCACTTCGATCTTGCATTTCTTTGGTTCTTTCTGCAGGACTTTTTCGAGGAACAGGGACTGTTTTTGACATGTTTTGTTTGTAATGTGGCAAATTTGAAAATATTTTAGGTACTTCATTTAACTTTAGTCTAGTTTTGGTAGGAACCTTTTGCATTGATCCATCCATCTGGCAACCGATAATCCTCCTCCCTAATAATGTCACTTTCTACAAAATGCTTAGCACAAACCACAGAATATTTTGAGGGTCATCATGCCTCCCTAGGAATATTCCTAAGTCATTGGGCTTTAAGATTTTCATCCTTTGGAAAGTTAAAAACAGATACCGCTGGTTCTCCTGCATCAAGACAAGTTTTATAATTGGATTTGCACCCAGGCACACAACAAGGACTTGGCATGGTAATTTTTGATTACAACAATTAACTTTAAATAAATTGTTTTAAAACGCACCACAAAATGTTCATTCGCCGCCGAATTTGCCGCCATTCTTTGAAGAAAGCACTTAACCTCGCTTATAACCTGGCGAATTTTTCACCCACGGATATTTGTTTTTACGCAATGTTTACGGAAAAAAATTGTCCAGGTAACTTACAAATCTCACACAGTAAGACTTTTCACAACTTTAGTCTTTAACTAAACAATATTTTCTTTCAAAAAATTGGATTTATTTACAAAAACATAACAGAACAACAGGTCAATGAACGTAAATCATATGGCTAAACGTGTATCGATCGATCTGAAACCAGGGTTGCCAGATTTCCTTGTTCACGGCTTGTTAAGTAGAGTCGGGCTGTGGTATAAGCTAAGGGCTGGAGGATTTTAAGGTATTCTTCAATATATTCGAGATAGATTTCTTTAGTTCGTCTTTCGGGCTACATAACGGAGTTATGTAGAAAACTATTAATATAAACTGTTATTATGTTATGTAGGAAACATAATTGAAAATCAACCGACTCACTACGCACGCGTAACACGAAAATAATTAAAACCGGTTCCGAAAAAGTAACATTTCATTTGCTAGTGATAATGATAACTAAAACCTAAAACATTTTCCAAAAAATTCCAAATTTTTTATTTTTTTTTGCGAACGATTTCATAGTCCTTTATTTCTAAGATCAAAATATATTACCCCTCAATATATTTGCACTTACTTAAGACCCACCCTGTATTATATGTCTAATACAAATGTATTTATACAATTTATTAGAACAGGGTTATTTTAGGAGGCTGAAACTAAAATTAATTTCTTACCTAAATGCGAAGGGTTTTATAAGAGATATGTTGTTTCCGTCCAAAGACAGTTTCCTTAAATGGCGCAGACCCGAGAAAGAGTCACTTCGTATCACTGGAAAGTTATTTCTTGTCAATGATAAATGTTCCACTGTGGCAGGAAAGTCCTTTAGAGGGATCTCGACAAGCCCACCAGAATTACACAGAACCTAAAAAACATATTAAAATGTTTAAAAAAAATACTTTCAGGGTTATTAAGATAATCAATAAAATATCAACAAACTAAAATAAGAAAATGTCAGAAAAATAAAAGCGAGTTTTATTTTTTTTGACTAAAATTTTTGACGTATTTAACATTTTCTTAACATGAAGAACAAATTTTAATAAAAGCTACCGAAATTAGAATTTACCCGGTATAGCCTAATATGTAGTTGAAATATCTATTGTACTTTAAATCAAATAAAAATTTGGCCCAAAAATTTATACAGGGTATAACTTCATACAGGGTGTCCCACAATTAGTGCGACAAACTGAAAGGGGTTGTAGAGGGCATCAAAACAAGTCATTTGAGTATAGGAACCCATGTCCGGATATGTGCCGTTTTGGCAGGAGGTGGAGTGAAACGTAAATTTCAAGTTGCATTATTTATTCAAAACATTTACAAAAACTGCTCAAAGTGCCGTCCATTCTGTTGAAAACACAAATGCACACGCCTGTTCGCTGTTGATAGTTGGGCGTGCAGTCCGTGTTGGTACCTTAGTGCACGTCCAGTCAAGTTCCTTCCGCTCATTTTAATAATACCGGACATGGGTTCCTATACTCAAATGACTTGTTTTGATGCCTTCTACAACCCCTTTCAGTTTGTCGCACTAATTGTGGGACACCCTGTATACAGGGTGGCGCACCTCATTCGCCTCGGTTGATTATACGAAAACGGAAAGATGTAGAAACAAAATTTTTTATGGGTATATGTGGGGGAGGGCAATGTGCACAATTTAAAATTATTTTCATATGGACAGGGTGTGTCAGAATTAAGATCCATACCAAAGTTATATATTTTTTCTAATGGAACACCCGGTATTTTATTTAATTTTTGGATTCTTGGGTCCAAAAAAGTCATTTATTATAAGGGTTAAATATGTTTAAAATCTTTGGTTTTTGAGATATTTAAAGATATTTAAATTTGCAAGCTACAATAGAATAGAATATTAACACCCTGTACATTACTTTTCAGAATTAATTCTTCTGCTGAGTTTAAACATAGAGAAATAAACTTTACTGAAAAATGTTATTGCTTCCTTAAATTTATACAGGGGTATCAAAAATTGCTCATCTATCATAAGGATTTTTTATATAAAAACTTCGATATTTTAAATGCAACACCCTGTATTTTTTTAAATAAATCAAAGCAGATTCAAATGCTCTTTAAAACTATAGTAGGGTTTCCTATACCTATCTAGCTCAGATTTTGAATAAGAAGCGATTTTTAAATAAAATTGCTATCAAGAGGGCTGGCGCGGCGTTTCCATGGCAATTTTCTAGTGACAGTTAGTAACTATTTTCAATTATTATTTATAATTCATTTCATTATTATTTATAATTTATAACAGTTTACTTATATTTACTTACAATAGTTTAATAAGTAAATATTCATTATTTCATAAAGAAAAATAAAGCAGTATCTGCTGCCGGAACGAATGGATATGTTACTAGTGATTTTATTTTGAGAGGAAAATTGCTTCTTGCCTCAAGGGCTTATGCTCAAAGATATCCAAATAGGAATCTTCCTGATAAGCGTTGCTTTGAAAAACTACTTGTCCTATTTCGCAGAGCTGGTAGTGTGGTTTATATAAAAGTTATTAGGCAGCCTGTCATTAGAACTGAAGAAAATGAATTTGTAGTAATTGGCTCTTTTATGGAAAATCCATATATCTACAAGGCATCGTAAAATAAACTAAAACTAGTTCTGCGTTTTTCTTGATAGAATAATAAATACATATTTAATAAATATTATTTATAAACTGTTGTAGGTAAATTAAATATAAATAAACTGGTATAAATTTAAGTAATTTCGATTTTGAAAATAGCTACTAACTGTCACTAGAAACTTGTCATGACGACACTAGATCTCTTAAGTAGCAATTTTATTGAAAAATTGCTCTTTATTCAAAATTTGAGCTAGATAGGTATAGGAAACCCTAATATAGTTGGAAAGGGCATTTGAATCTGCTTCGATTGATTTTAAAAAATACAGGGTATTGTATTTGAAATAACGAAGTTTTTATGTAAAATAAATCCTTAAAATAGATCAGCAATTTTTGATACCTCTGTATAAATTTAAGGAAGCAATAACACTTTTCAGTAAGAATTAATTCTGAAAAGTAATGTACAGGGTGTTAATAATCTATTCTATTGTAGCTTGCAAATTTAAATATCATTAAATATCCCAAAACCCAAAAATATTAAACCTATTTAACCCTTATAATAAATGCTTTTTTTTGGGCCCAAGAAACCAAAAATAAATAAAATACCGGGTGTTCCATAAAAAAAATATAACTTTGATATAGATCTAAGTTCTAACACACCCTGTATATTTCAAAATAATTTTAAATTGTGCGCATTGCCTCACAACATATACCCATGAAATATTTTGTTTCTACATCTTTCCGTTTTCGAGGTGAATGAGGTGCGCCACCCTGTATATATGAGGTATTAATAAATAATTAACTTAGTATAATATGAGGTATTAAAGCTGAATACCCCACAACAAATTTTCCTAGATTTTTTTATTTTTATGATTTAGTGTCAGTAAATCTTTATTATTTGATAAAATCTAGGTGGCTTCCGCCTGAAGTTACTTAAACGTAGCTGTCAAATTAATTCAAAATGTAGTTATCAATTTCTGTCAGTTAAAACAAAAAAATACCAGAAATTTGCCGCAAATGAAAACTTATTCTACATTAGAGAGAATTGATATTATTCTATTAACTGGTGACTGCAGTGTGCATTCAACAATTAATAGAATGCTTAAATGCTCCTGAATTAACTAGTTTAGAATTTATTTATGGGGAATGTTAAAGACAGTGTTTACAAAACTTGACAAACTATTGTCGATAACATGTGAGAAACGATTGTGGCTGCTTTTCGAAGTAGAACTCCTCGTATGCCTCTTAACTGAAAGGCATTTTATGCAATGAACTGGAAAGTAAGCATTTTGAGATTTTTTTTCTAATTTTTGTCATATTTATGTTATATATTTAGTTTTTATTCTGCACTAATTAAAATATGATTTAAAGGTGTATCTTTTATTACCGCTGAATATTTTACTCTAGGTCTTTGATTTTTTTAAATTAACGAAATGTATATCACAGCCACCTAGATTTCATCAAATAATAAAGATCATAAAAATGAAAATATTTAGAAAAACATTGTCTAAAAGAGTAGGCAACCATAGTATTTTGAATATATATGAATTATCCATTCAATATTGGAATAATATATTGGGTGTTTCATTAATAAAGGAGTAACTGGATTTTTTTGTAAAAGTGACCAATGTTAAAGATTTTGTAAAAATAAAGATCATTTTATATTAAACAAATGACAATCTAAGAGCTATTTTGTCTGTTTCTGATTCAGATGGTTCAATAAGCTTTCTGGGGTTTATCAAAGGGTTTACCTAAGTTTTTTTGTGCTAAAATGTCTTTTTTTGAATGATATTTTTGTTGCCAGGCTAGTATCAAAGGTGGTATATCTAGCAATCATTCCAATCGCTTTAAACTGGTTCATGTTTTCTATGCTGAATATTTTTTGAGATAATATTTTCCACTAGTTGTTTTTTTTATTCCAAAGAATAGTGGTTTTAATAGTAGCCAGATAGTAATTAATGCATACTGTCAGGCACGTATCGTATAATACACGTAACGTTTCCGTTCCGTATACTCTTATACAATTTTTTTTTTGGATGCCGGTAGGTGAGGATCTTGTCGGAAATTGTATTAATTCTTTTGACTGAATATATTGCAAGTCTTCTTATTGACTTTTCTCTTGTTGCATACTTGTTACATCCATTAGAAGGTAAATTGCACATGTTATAACGCCACCTTGGGTGAAAAAGTTTATAATGGGAACTCAGGTTCACCAGGTTCCGTTACAAATAGGTTCTAGCTAGCTCAGTAAATAATTAAAAAATATATGCACAGAACAAGAGATATCAAAAGGGAGGTGTATGGAAAAAGTGTACTGATTAAAAAGTCTAAAATGTACTGGATTCGTTTAATAAATACTAAATTTAAAGTTCTTGAAATCATGAATAGTATCACAAAATATTGTTGTGATTAAACTGTGAACAACCCTGATGCGTATTTGTGATTATGATTAAATGACTGTAAAGAATAAAATGAAATTTAGAGGTAAGAATCCCCTGGTATACCAAGTTCACATACGATCGTATATTTAATGTAATAAATTTTAATCAATCATAAACGCAATAAAATAAGAGATGATTAAAGTCTTATCTGTCACCCAGTGGTCGTTCCAGTCAGTCCATGAGAAAATCCAGGTGTCTGGTCTTCAGTATCCCAGTGGCATTCCTCGTCACAGTGGCATTCACGTCACAATGGCATTAGTTGCAGTACCAAATCCAGTACAAAAAAAAATTGATAAAAATCTTAAGCTAAACCGTAATCATCACTTTCCACCATGCGGACCTTCCAAGACAAGATGGCTTCTCAACTTCATCCGCAAAAGACGCTGGACTCCAAGATACCAACCCAAAATCCAACACTGGCAACCAGTAAAACAAAAGACCCAAAATAAAATTCGATGTAAAATTTTATTTAATGCATACGGATTGAGTGAAACATTTTATTACATCATATTAAAATTATAATAATCCTATGAACATAATATCTTCGAAAATTATTAATATATTTTTCCGATCATTTATAAAACCGTTTAAAAAGATCGAAAACCTAATTTACAAAAGATCCATCTGTCAAACGCCGGTGTCACACGATCAGCTGACAAACAATTGAAACGTCAGTCTGTAAATCGTAATATAAACAAGATGAAATTTAGGGAAAAATCAACTATAATCAGGTAAAATCAATTGATTACACACAGGAAAAATACATAATAAAATCCTTAACCCATATGTATATTGTAGACCCAACATTCCCATTTGTTGCGTTGAAAACAGACAAAAGATAATCACATCAAGTCTATGTTCAAGAATCCTCCGAAGAAATATGCCAAGAAAATACCCTAACACAAGCATAAGTCTAAATACAAAATTAGTAACCACTGTAGAAAGAAAGGTAGGTTTTAAACAGACAAATTGATATCTTATTAATGAGGTTTTATATTACAGTTATCGGAGACAACTCCATCCCAAGAAATTGTTGTGGCGAAGAGACTTAATAGATAAGATATTATTAGAAGTTATATGTACAGTTAAGAAGTAAGCTAATTAAATGTTATTATTCAAGTTATTCAAGTAAGTTTTAGTTTTATTCCTAAAATAAGCAAAATAAGTAAAATAAGTTACGGTGAAATTTTAAACCGTAACAATGTTATTTACGAGAAAAATGGGAAAACTTTATTTTACTAAAACAAACTGAAACGCTTTGTGTATGAATATGTGAATACACTGTCCGGTTGCTAGAACGGAAACGCTACGTGACGGAAACGATACGTGTATGATTATGTGCATCGATCTTTTACACTTGACTTTGCCTTACTTTTTTGATCATTTGGCCAATTACCTTGGACCACTTATGGACCTTGGACCACTATGTGATTTTAATTCCCATGTTAAACTCTTCTTTCCACAAAAATTTTTTTTACAGAATTTGCAGGAAAATGCGATATTTTAGTTTTCCTAGAGTAAAAACTATTAATATAAGTAGCCTAATACCTAATCTGTGCTATTAAGAACATTCTAACAAAATAAAACCAATAACAATCAAACTTTGAAATAAATCGTAAAAATAGACGTCTTTAGTTTAGCTAATAATTGAAATTCATGAAATTAAGGGACAACAAACGGAAATATTGTCGGGTGCCAAAGTAGACTAGTGGGACGTAGACGCTAGTTATATTTTCTACTGAATTATTAATTTTCTTTGTTCTTTGTAGTAATTAGTAATCCTTAAACTTAACCTTAAATTTTAAAAACGGTGAATCATAATCTGATATATTATGATAATTACTTTATACAATGAAATTATGATTTAGATATTATCAACAAGAAATAATAAGACACAAAAAAGAACGAAATTTTTTAAGCTTTAATATTCACATCGTCCTTTATTAAAAAAATAAAAATTTCCTTTAATTTTTTTTAATATTTAATTTTAACTAATGGAAGATCCTGGACATTTATTTATATTAAAAATAAAATTAAGGATGTGTCTTATAAAACATTAGCAAATGAGTTTGTTTGTATGTATGTTTTAAAATCTGGTACGTTCCGAAAATAAATAATTTTTATATTTTCGGAAATGTAACCCAAAAAAAAACAATCTTAACGAAGAAAAACAACAAAATTAATTTTTAAATTGTAAAAAGTAATCTTAGCAAATAAAAGGAAATTAGAAATTTTACGTCAAGATTTTGTTTTCCAAATCCCACTCAAACATTTACACTTACTATTTTCTACCAGAGACATTATCTCTACCAGCTGACGACTTCCTAGCAATTTTAAAATCAAGACATTGAAAGCAATCAAATTTAGTCTAAAATTAAAACAACCTAACGAATCACGAAACACGAAAAAAAGGTTGAAACTAAAGCAATCAAAATTTATTCGTGCAACTTCTTCTTGATTGATAGTTACCCGGTAGTGGCTAGACGCTTGATAATTTATGAGGTTAAGGACCAAGGCAAATATTTTAATTTTAGTGTTTCTGTATTGTTATCGTTTTTTTTGTAACTTTAAAATGAGTGGGTCAGCTTAAATATGAGTAATATGTAACGCTTACTTAAAATAAACCGAATAACAATCTCAAACCAGAAACCTGATCTTGAACCTTTTTCAAACGTTAGGCCACTCTGTATATTAAATAAACATACTCCTAGTACTAAAATTTGTATTAAATTTTTCATAAAATATCAAGAAAATAATCAAATTTTCAACGTACTATAAAATTTATAGTTCAATAAGAACTAACTTCCTCACAAGATTGTTTGTTAACAAGTTGCATATTCTATTAGTTAACAAGTAACAAGTCATATTTAAAAAGTATTGAAAACTTATACAAGTTTTCCAAAACAAAATTTAATAAATTAATAGTTATTTTTTAAACCTTTTTGAAACTTAAAGACACGAATAGAACTCTATTAACGGACACTATTCGTTATTCCCTTTAAATGTTGTCTTTCTTTGATTATCTCGTTCTCTTTTGCAGCATTTCTCGAAATCAGCAAATTTTCTGCTTTGGTGATAAATTCAGTCTTAAATTTTATTTTCCGTTGGTACGTATAAATTTCTAATATTCTATTATCAGCGGAAAATGAAGAAGGTATGAATGCTACTCTAAGTTCTCAGTTTTAAATATTTGCTTTAATATGACCGATGAAATTAGTTTAAGGCATACTTAAACGGACTTTAAATAAAATTATTATAACTTATATCTTAAATATCCTTTAAACTGATTTTATTTACATAAACATATTATATCGTGTGGTGCATCGGAACACGGTACATAGGAAATCCCATGTAAATTTTGAAAAGGTCAAATATTATCTGCCCAGATAATTTTATGCAAAAGTTGTATTACACTTTTTTGAAGAGGCCTTAAAGTTGTACTTTTTTCTAGATCTCTCTAGAAATTTCGTTTCATTTGAAATAGTCAGTTTCATGATAGAAAATTATTTGCAAAAATCTACCTTCAAATCAGTTAAATATACAGGGTGGTCCGAACTGTATTCCGGAAACTTCGGCAGCATATTCTGCAGATTAAAATAAGTAAAAAGTCCGTATAAATGTATGTCCTAAAATGCTTAGTTTCGGAGATACAGGGTGTAGAAGTTTCATTTTTATTTCGATTTTTTCCAAATAATTTCTGAAGTAACGACAATATTTGGATAAAAATTGGTGTCTGGGAGTTCTGTGATACGGGATATTTGATTTTGATGTCAATATGGCTCCTAATTGTAGAGGGCGTCACCTACATATGTTTTAACTGGTTTGAAGAGTAATAAGTTTACGTCCATACCTGTATAAAACTATTATATTAATATACATTTACAACTTTTTTTACATTAAAAAGGTCTCTTGGTAAAAATCGCTACGAGTAATGGTTCTCGAGATATTTGAAATTGAAATTATCAATACCTGTCATCATTGACATAAATTAAACATGTCGACTAAATAGTTATTAGACTGAAACCATAAATTTGATTTTTTTGTGCCAAAAGTTCAACAGAAACTGTTTAATCATCATTTTTTTGCAGAAAAATTTATGATTAATTTAAAAAAATAAAAATTTATTATTTCAGTCAAATAACTATACTGAACGTGTGCTTATTTTTTGTCAATAATGACATGTATTGACTATTTCCATTCTAAATATCTTGAGAACGATTGCTCGTAACGATTTTTACCAAGAGATATTTTTTACGTAAAAAATGTACGTCGTAAATGTATATTTTTTTACTCAGTAGTTTTATACAGGTACGGACGAGAAAAGTTATTACTCTTCATAACAGTCAAAACGCACGTAGGTGGCGCCCCCTACTAATAGGAGTCATTTTGACATCAAAATCAAATTTCTCGTGTTATAAAACTCCCAGACACCAATTTTTATCCAAATATTGACGTTACTTCAGAAATTATTTAGAAAAAATCGAAATAAAAATGAAACTTCTACACCCTGTATCTCTGAAACAAAGTATTTTATTCAAAGTAGTAAAAAAGTTCGTATAAATGTATGACATTTATACGAACTTTTTTACTTACTTTTATCTGCAGAATATGCTGCCGAAGTTTCCGGAATACAGTTCGGACCACCCTGTATAATACGGCCCAGAGAAAATTACAATTACAATACCAACAAATATAAGATTCTGTCATTGTCAGATTCGATGTCACATTTTGTTTACAAGAATTTGAAGGTACCAAATAGAGTAATTTTGCATAAAATAATTAAAATTTTTGCAACTTCTTAAACGGAATTTTGCTGGAAACCATAATAACAATAGTAGTAACAATAATAGCTCTGTGTTAGATTTGTTAGCAGCTCAGTCTTCGGAAAGCCCAAACCGAATAAGTCAACAGTTTAAGATTAAACTACGCAGAGGTTTGAAATTAAAAGCGCAGTATTAAGCACATGGAAGTGTTGACAAAAATAATTGAACAGAAAGAAAACAACAATAACTTGAATATTCTTCATGTTGAAGAAAAGAAAAAACGTGGACTCCCGGCTATTGGGGGTACAGTAGGAAAAGACCACAGGATTTTTCGCCGAATGACTTCTTCCTGTGGAGAAAAACTCAAAAACTCAAAAACCATATTTATGGGCATATTAAATACAGAAATTTGGATGAACTGAAAACGACATCTCTGTAGAATTCTAAAGATTCTCCCCTTGACAGCTTCGTATTGTGAGACGTGAATTTTACAATCATTTGGGATATTAGGCTGTGAATGGGGGATTATGTAAACAATTTAATATTTATAACAAAAAAAAAATAAAAAAAACATCAAACTTGACAATGACAAAATTATACAGGGTGTCCCAGAAATGAGTGCAAATATTTTAAGGGGTTGTAGATCTGGTCAAAAGAAACATATTTTCTCTTTACCATTTTTAAAATAAATTGAAAATAACCGAGTTATTTAACTTTGAAAGTTTTAAAAATAAATTGCGACATTTTGAGAGCCGTCGGAGGAAATCGGCAATTTTCCGGATCTCGCCTTGTTCGCCGCCCGCTGTTGCCGCGACTAGAAAGTCTAAAAAACTACTTGCAAAATTCCATAACACTAAGTACATGATCGCCAGTAGCCATACTTCCCACATTTCCCAAATTAAATTAAAAGAAAAAAATAACTTACCTAACATTAAAAAAGGATATCCCGATATAATTGCAAAGCTTTCTTTTTTTTCATATTACCAGTCCTAAAACTGCCTTTAACACTACTTTTAACTTCATTACAATTCTTAACAACACTTGAACTTTAATGCCGACCTGAGGATCCAAACTTCCAAAATCCCTCAAATGCTGAACCATACTCACACCTCACAGAGTTTACACTTGATAACGGTAAGTGGTCCTTCTCACCGAAATGTTGGGTTAATCAAAATAAATAAAGACAATGGAAGTCCGAAATTATTTTATTTTCAATATACTCAAAAAGGTTCGAGCATTCGTGATCTGTCTATTCGAATACACTTCGGAATAAAGCCTCTTAGCTTCCGCAGCCCCTTCACCTGCCAGGAGGAAGTATGCAAAATTCACACTTTAGGTAGAGTTTAGAAGCATATCCACCTTCTTCGGATTTGTATAGGCCATCACGATTTACCGATACCGATACCGATTAGCGACACAAAAATATGCACTAACGAACATATTAAACACAATCTGCGATAACTTTCTGGAGTTTTAAAAGCTCGATACTATTAGAACGATTTCTGATATTCGAACGTACTAATAATCTTATTTATTAACCAAATACCAAAATTAAACTCAAATCAATAACCCAGCGACATCTATAGAATAGCGGATTAAGCTTTTTTTGTGAACGGACATTCGGCACTGTGGCGAGCAAGGCAAGTCGTATTAGACAGGAGTGGTAGAGGGTCCTAGTGCTCTTAACGGTATTTACGGTTTCTCGGGGGTTCCCAAAATCATCTAAAGAATGTAAACAAACCAAAATCAACGTATGTTGTACGTGTATCGCTTAAAGTTTTGGCACTTTTGGTGTAAAACCATTAATTTTCTTTTGTTGTTTCTGTTTGTTTTGTTCAGTAGAGGTTTTAAGTAGTTATTAAAGCAAGTTTTTTTAACACTTTTTGTTGTATTTGTCACTTTAGTGTTTAATTATTATGTGAAATATTTTAAATAATATTTTGCAAGTGATAGATTTATAATTTTCAAATTAATAGATATTTGGAGTGTATGTGTTATGGTATATGTTGGATAAAAACACTGATCAATTTTCATCAAAAGGGTAAGCTCTAACTTAATATTTAAAGATTATAATTGTTGATTGAAACGATTGAAAAAAAATCCTAATATGGCAAAAAAAAAGCTATTATAATTTATTTTTTCAGCCTACTCAACTGTAAAAAGTACTTATAGCATTGCGCATTTTCCTAAAATTAGTATTAGCAATGTCCACTAATATGAATAAATTTAATTTTCGTATTTTTCTATAGAAACTTATGGCGGGTTTATACAACATAATCGTAATCATAATCACAATTTTTGTCACAATCTTAAAAGTTAAAACCATTATTTTAGATACGACCGTTTATACATCGCAGTCGTAATCAAAAGCATAATTTAATAACCTTGAAGTTCGTAACTTTTAACTTTTTTGATTGTGATTACGACAAAAATCGGTTAGGGGGCATTATTTTTTTTTCATTTTTATCTTTAATAATTTTGCGAATTTTCGTGTTTAAAAAACCTGAGTAATAAAATTTAAACAAAAATACACTTCTAAAATGATTATGAAATAGAAAAATAAGAAAATTGGGTTACTTTATCAGCTGTATTTACATTCCAAGTTATGAATGCGACTATGTTGTATAAACGCATATTAAAATTGTGATTGTGACTGTGCTTATGCTTAAGGCAAAAATTAGGATTATGATTACCACTATGTTGTAGCCCATTAAAATTACTTTGAATTTATAAACATTTAGAATGTGGGTATGGTAGGAAGTGGCAACATTGCATTCTCTCCGAGATTCTGTCTATGCATGGTAAACGAATTTCCGGAGAGTGAACAGTGGCACTCAAAAGTTTTTCAAAATTTTTCGGAAAATGTCAAGAAAAATATAAAATTTTCAACATTTTTTTTTTGCAAAAAAAACCTCATAGGCGTGTTTCTGGGGTTGAACTATACTACCAGTTAAAATATTTGCACTCATTTCTGGGACACCCTGTATTTTTGCTGGTATTTTAATTGTAGCTTTCTCTGGGCCGTATTATAAATTTTGAGTAATTAGAAGGTAGATTTTTGCGAATAACTTTTAGACGCCTATTCCAAATAAAACGAAATTCTAGACGAAAGTACAACTTCAATACCTCTTCAAAAAAGTCTAATATAATTTTGGCGTAAAATCATCTGTGGAGATAATTTTTGACCTTTTCAAAATTTACATAGACTTTCTTCTCCCGTGTTCCGATGCACCACACGATATACAATTATTGTAACCTTTACTTAAAAAGTTGATTGATAAAACATTTTAAAAGTAGTGTTAAACATATTTATACCTACCTGTGTTTGTGATAAACATAAACACTCGTTTGGACAAACTGGAATGAAGGTTGTAAATATTGCCATATGGAGATAACACAGTAATAGGAAAAGTGACAGTCCTTCAATACCAAGCATCTGGAAAGAAAGAAGAAATTTTGTAAGAAATAGCATTAAACTGTCATAAAAAATATTGTTATTATGATTTCTATTTGTAAATAAATAAAAACTTAAATGTTACATGTTCTTTGAACAGATTTATTAAAAAAATAGCCATAGTTTTGCCATGAAAGTTTCATTCCTGGACATTCTTGTAAAAAAATAATAGGGTACCATATTATTATTAGAATAATTATAGTCATTATTCATCCAGACTGACGTTGACCCTAGGCATTGCAGCCGCGAGGTACAATTTGCCCTAGTGAATAATGACCACTAATTGCAAGTTAAATACTATATTTTGACTACTTTATATATAAAAATTGCCATTATCTTTGAGAATTTTTCTGTCTAATACATTTTACTATTTAAATAATTTTAATAATAGATTTTTTAAATTAAAAAGCTCGGTAAATAATCAAAGGTTTAATAACTAAACATTAGATAAATTGAATAGATTAAATTATTTTCCAAAGGACAGAAAACTTACCGGGTGTTTCTCAAAAGTTACCCCTATTAAATTACCCCTTCTCACCGATACCCTTTACGACAAGCAAAACAATTTTCTTTTTACTTTTTATTTTTTTTAAATTTTTTCTCTACTTTCGATTTTTCGAAATTAGAAAAAATACACAGCTAAAGGCAAGAAAATATTATTTATTAATATACACTAAAGCTGTAAGAATTTTGTTCATTTCATATATTTGAGCGGGCCGAAAAACGCTCTTTACCATCTTTTGACGGGAGATGCACTAATATCTCACCGACACTTTACGACATCGTCTGTAGATATAGAAGAAGTTTTGCTTACCGTATCGGTGAGAACCAGCCCCTGGACAGCCCACCTGATGAAGGGTAGGCCCAGAAACCGGTTGTGGGAGTGGAGCTTGGTTCCCCCCTTTACGACAAGCAAAACAATTTTCTTTTTACTTTTTATTTTTTTTTAATTTTTCTCTACTTTCGATTTTTCGAAATTAGAAAAAATACACAGCTAAAGGCAAGAAAATATTATTTATTAATAATCACTAAAGCTGTAAGAATTTTGTTCATTTCATATATTTATAATTTGATGTAGAACTCAAAAAGCATAAATATACAGGGTTGTCCGAATTGTATTCCGAAAACTTCGTCAGCATATTCTGCAGATAAAAATAGGTAAAAAGTTCGTATAAATGTATATTCTAAAATTCTTAGTTTCGGAGATACAGGGTGTAGAAATTTCATTTTGAGCCGACCATACCAATAGGTATTAGGATCGGCAAAAAAAAAGTTTTTTTAATTTCACTCAAAATAAGTTACTTGGGTCATAAATGACCTAAATACAAAATATTTTCATGGTGTCTGTCTGTCTGTCTCTCTGTCTGTCTGTCTGTCTGTCCGTCTGTAACACGATAACTCAAAAACCGCTGAACCGATTTTAATCAAATTTGGCACAAAAATACTGCGGCACCCGAGAATCTGGCCATTAGTTTTTGGTGGTGGTGGGGGGTTGTTAAGGAGGTAGGGAAGGGGGTTGAAAATTTTAAAAAATCGTAACTCCAAAATTACAGTAGCTAGCGAAACGCGGTTTTCAAATTAAGATTAGGAATAATATTTGCAACAAAATTTGTAATAACATCAAAATCAGTCAAAGTCGCAGTTTTCGAGATATTAACATATTTTAGTATAGGCGGCTATACGTGCCTCCCGGTGACAATTTTTATTTCGATTTTTTCCAAATAATTTCTGAAGTAACGTCAATATTTAGATGAAAATTGGTGTCTGGGAATTTTTTGATATGGGAAATTTGATTTTGATGTCAATATTACTCCTACTGGTAGAGAACGCCACCTACATGGGTTTTAACTGTTTTGAAGCGTAATAACTTTTTGTCTGTACCTGTATAAAACTACCGAGAGAAAATATACATATCTGTGATTTTCTACGTAAAAAATGTCTCTTTGTAAAAATTGCATTGCTACGAGCAACTGTTCTCAAGATATTTAGAATGGAAATAGTCAATACATGCCATTATTAACGAAAAATAAACACGTTGAGTAGATAGTTATAGTATATTTAACAAAACTTTGGTTGCACATCATAATACGACCACCAGAAAACTCCATAAGACGACGCATGGTGTCATTGATGACGTGCAACCAAAGTTTTGTTAGATATACTATATTTCACTGAAATAATAAATTTGGGAAATTTTATTTTTTTAAATTAATCATATTTTTTCTGCAAAAAAAATGATGATAAAACAGTTTTTGTTGAACTTTTGGTACAGAAACATTTCAAATATATGATCTCAGTTATTCGATTAAGTCAGTGATGACAGGTATTAATAATTTCGATTCCAAATATCTCGAAAATCATTACTCGTAGCGATTTTTACCGAGAGACCTTTTTACGTAAAAAATGTATATTTTTTTGCTCAGTAATTTTATACAAGTACGGACGAACAGTTGTTACTCTTCAAACCAGTTAAAAATATGTAGGTGGCGCCCTCTACTAGTAGGAGTCATATTGACATCAAAATCAAATTTCTCATGTCAAAAAACTCCCAGACACCTATTTTAATCCAAATATTGACGTTACTGCAGAAATTATTTGGAAAAAATCAAAATAAAAATGAAACTTCTACACCCTGTATCTCCGAAACTAAGTATTTTTGGACATACATCTATACGAACATTTATACTTATTTTTATTTGCAGAATTTGCTGCCTGCAGAAAGTTTCCAGAATACAGTTCGGACCACCCTGTATATAAGCGGTATCAATTAAATTTTTAGATACGTAATCGAAGGCGCGATTTTTAAATTCGTTGTTGTCAACTGGACATATTCGGCGCTGGGCTGTAACTAAGTATTCAGGTTGTTAATTTTTTTATTACTCGGGGCAAGAGCTTTACGGTTGAAATATGGCAACCTCGGCCCGCTCGTCGAGAGACGACGCGACGCGACGGGAAGAGTCGGCAGCTTAGCTTAGTACTCATTTGGAATGTAGGCAGTGTTGCCGTTCTGTTTCCCAATAAGTAACCGTCCAGTTGTTTTTTAACCGTCCAACAATCTGTATAAGATAGCTTAATAGGCGCTGCAAAAAACTCATCCCAACCTTATCAATCGTCAACTGTGTACAGAATATTTTGAACGGTAGAGCGGTAGTAATGGTCATTTATGTCCTTGTAAGTGCTGTTAAGGAGCTAAGTTTTGTTGATGTAAATAATAACTGTTTATTTATTTATAATTAATTTATTTCTGTTTCCTAGAATATTTTGATAAAAAGAAAATATGTAAAAGTGAGCAACGCTGTGCCGGTGAAGTTTAATTACGTGACTAAATATTTAATTGGTATGAATTAGAGCTAATTTTATATACATTAGGCAAATTAATAGTCCAAGTGGTAGAAAATATTTTAAAAAGATAGTACACCTCAAAATTTTCACAACTGAAAAATGAAAATTCTATTTTTCTATTTTCCTTTGTTTACTTATTGTTGTGAGTTGTTCGGTTAATATTTATCATGGCAGTATTTGACGAGAACTAACATATCAACTTACTGGTCGGCGCGGAGTACGTAATGTAATGTCCACTGGTTTTGGATGCAAATATTGATTTGGTATCAAATATTACTAAGCACTTAACGAAGATATACGCTATTTATGGAACTTTGTCCACATCCTATTATGATGGCCATCTATCTGAATAATTTATATTGTTTAACACCTAAAAAATGTACAGTATGTTTCGGCTTGTCTTTACAAGAGCAAACACTTTTTTATTATTAAATTTTTGAAAAAACGCTTTCTTCGTAAAAGTTTTTGCTTGTTCTAAAATGGTCTAAAATCCCTTTTATTATACTTTTCCAAATTTCCAAAAATATAGTTAAATTTTTTCCAAAAAAAAATAGTTCCTAAAGTCAAAAGCCTATGGTAATATCATTTCGCTTTCATTCTTTAATAGATGGTTAGTAATGATTTTGATTAACGTCATTGTTACTTTTTGCTATTTCAATTAAAGAAGCACGAAATTTATATTCGCCCTTTCCGTAGCACGTTACTGAATCAAATTAATATTACTAAACTTTCAACATCTATGAACAATTAATCAGAGATATTTAGACTTTAACAGTTTTATGTCAATAGCAAGAAATCTAAACTAATAATCTAAATTTTATTTACTTAAAGAATGCATAATTTATTATGTTATGATATAGAAGTATTTAAAAATTTATCAAATATAGTGGATAATAGTGATTTTTTGTTTTTAAACCAAAATGGATAATCTTTAAAATTGGAAAATATTAATAACAGCATAAAATAGTAAAAATCATACAGGGTAAAAACAGAGCTTAAAAATGATTTACTGATGTTTACCAAAAACTATTGTATTATTTGTTGCTGTTATTTTGTCATTATTAGGAGATCATTTTTATTGGCTTCTAGGAAGATTATGGGCAATTTCGTGGCACAAAACCTGTCCGAGATGTAGGTGGCGTTTCCGTTAGTCTGTCCGAGATTTAGTTTAGCTGGTTTAGCTCTGCACCGCTGCGGGATGATCGTTTACAGCACAGGGAATAAAGAATACTTACTGTACCATACCAAACCATAGTTCTGCTTTCAGTCGATAGATTGAGTGGTTGTCGGAGACAGTGTTGCCAGAACTACCGATTAATTCGTTGATTTACTGATTTTTGGGTACAGTACGTTAATAATACGGACTTTTTATCATTAAACAATTTAATATATATGTTTATATGATTAACATATATATCTATATGATTAAACAAAGAACAGCATCGGAGTTGGCTTGGAAATGAAGATCGCTGTCAGTTCGTATGTAAAATATAATGGTAAATATATAATAATCGTAATTTCCAAGCCAACTAAACAACTTTTTTCGATAATACGACATATACACTACCTATAAAATAATTTTTATTTTTGTTGTTTATTCTGTTAGACACGAATAAATTTTAAAAGCATAAACGCGGATTTTTCATCCAAAAATATTTTCGTCAAACCTATTACAGATATTACACATTTTAATATGGCAACACTATCGCTTTCAGTTCCATACCGTCTTCGATATGTCTTCCCTGGCCGAATTGAAGAAAATAAGTGTTTTATGCGTTGACCGCAGAACCATTTGTGTCTCCACCATACAGCAATTGAGACGAATTCGTCCATTAGGTTGCTTATCTTCCCAATTTTTTCAATCAACGGTTATATTTAATCTTGTTAAGTTTACTAAATCAATAATCCTAAAATAATGCTAGATTTGAAAGTGAACATAAAATTTTGTACAATTTGGTGGTACGATCATTCTTCATTTAATATAGTTTAACTGATAATTTTTAAAGATATAATAATATAAGTATTATTAGATATATTTCCTAATCTATTTTCTTATATCTTTCAAATCTATTGTCACAATTTATTCATATAAATTCTACCCGAAAAATCAAATAAAAATGTAAGACCTATTGAACTGGATTCCAAATTGAACAGTACCTATTTTATTAAGACGTGACTCAGCGTAACCTATATAAACCCATAAATGTAGCATTGAAATAGCGTCAACAGATGGTCTAGGTTCATTCGTGGCACGTGAAAATGGATTTATAGTAGTGTCACCCAGTGTCGCTAGAGTAATTGATTAAATTTAAAATAGTATTTTTCGGATTTAAAATGAAACGTAGTTTGTTGTATTAGAGTAATTTTCAGTAATATGGAGTACTATTTTTAATTTCAAATATAAATTAATAATAAAATATTTTCTACTATGAAATTTTAGAAATAAATAGCTAGTAGTTTTCTGCAAGAATTAGATAATATCAGAGATTGTGAGTTACAAAAAGACCTAGCAGATACCTACATAATAATTCGATAAATTGATATACCAATACAAAAACAAGAGAAAGCTTTGGGCTCGATATATCCTAAGGCGTATATAGAAACCCTTGTCAATATATACAGAGAAGAAAAAATAAAAGTAGTGATACATAAAACAACCCCAGAATTTCCAATTAGTAAAGGAATTAGTGATGGGCAAAACTATTATTTTTAGATAACAGTTGAAACTGTTATAGCTTTTTATAAAAAACTGCTTAAAATAACAGCTTAAAAATAACAGGTTCCTTTATTTTATTGCTAAATATCTGAAAGAGTATGAGGCGGTCACCGCCAGGCGTATTAACGCAGTTGCAAGTTGCAACAATGACGTGCTCGGTGGTAGTATTTCCAGGGTGTCAAAACATTTCTAAATATCGATTGTTATCTAAAATACCTCTCTAAAAATGGTGGTTATTTACAAATAAGAGCTGTTTACAAATTGCGATATAAAAAAAGCCAAAAATGCCGCCACTCGTCTATATCTATACATTCCGATCTACTTACGCCCTGCCCCTCGATCCACGTAGATCCTGAATTGCGTAGCAGTGTACAGGGTGCATCTCACTCGACGGGCGAGAAGCTCTTAGTTATGACTTTACCATTTGCGTTCAAAAAATTGCAATATAAGAAAATGTGTAGTATATTCTTCATAAGTAAACCAACTACACACTAGAGTTCGAATTAATTTTACACCTAAACTAGCGTGTACCCGCAACTTTGTTCGCCTCGAATTAATAATTTGTAATGGTGATGATAAAGCAAAGCAAGACTTTCCATTAACATACAAACTGGATAAAATTTTCTCACATTTGTCAAAAATAAGCTTTAAACGTCGAGCAGTTTAAGCAGAATCGTGGTTAATCAGTTACTCAACTTTTTGGAATACCCTGTATGATTTTTTTAAAAATTTCAAAATATGTAAAAAAAACAAAATAAATCATGCGTGTCCAAGCGTTTTCCCGAAAGACCAACCGTTTTTTAAATAATAAATATTGTAATATTTGAGGGGCGTTTTCACGCTTTTGGAATTTGAGATTCGAGAAACCCCTCCTTGTGGAACCTCTACACCCCACAGTCAATCCGTTTGCCAAAAATTAGCTTTAAAGGTCAATCAGTTTAAGCAAAATCGTGATTACTCAATGGTCGTATTTTATGAAACACCCTGTATATATTTTTAAAAATGTTAAAATATGTAAAACAACAAAATAAAATATACGCGTTTAAGAGTTTTTCCGAAAAACTTACCGGTTTTTAAATAAAAAATATTCTGATATTTGAGGGTGGTTTCGAAAAATCCATTCTTATCGAACCTCTACACCCTAAAGTCAATCCGTTTTCCAAAAATCAGCTTTTTACGTCAAGGGCTTTAAGCAGGATCGTGATTAATCAATGGCCAGATTTTTCAAAACACCCTGTATACATTTTAAAAAATCTTAAATATTATTCTGAAAATTTTTCAGAATAAATAAATACCTAAATATTGACTAACTAATAACGTACTGAAACATACAGCGCCATAATATCTCGACCTCCGCCCGTTATGCTCGTAACAGGTTGAAAAACAATGTATTTAAAACAACTGATGCGTTATTCTCCAACCTGTTTCGAACCTCCATCGACAATCGACCGATGCAGCAGCGTTACTTTCCCCACTCCGATTATCTCGACCACCGCTCTGTATGCTCGTAACAGGTTAAAAAACAACATATCTAAAATAACTGCTTATTTTCTATACGTTATTCTCCAACCCGTTGCGAGTCGGTAAATCCAACGATCTGTCGACGTAGGAAATAACAACGTACCATTTTTATTAATTCCCCAACGTCGTTCCCACGTTGGTTTGCATGACGTACATATACATGAACTAGCCCGTCGTCCACCTGTTGTCCGAATAGTATACGTCTCACTGATAATCCCTAAAGTAACGTCCAATTATATTTTGTTGTATTTTATGTTCATATTTATAACCTAATTTACCGTATCTCTATTTACGTCCGTAAATACAACCCATTAAGTAGCATTTGCGGCCTAATGCACGTCATGAACATAGCCTAATAAAAAGTTTTTGTAAACAGAGTTAATTTTTTAGATGTTATAATTAATTTTTTTTTATTGTGCCTAAAAACACTAAAAAGGCATTTAGACATTCATCTATATTTTACAGAAAGAGGTAGAGGCTTTTGCAAAATAATAATAGTAGTAGTGATGTCTTGCCTCCACAAACGAATGCAGAGGAGACTGCCCATCAGCCAGAACAGGTAGGTATACAATACTTATGTTTGTGGTATTAAGAATGTACTTTCCTCTTTCAAGTAGTGGTAAAAACTTAATGGGTAATAATCCGGTGGAGATGCTGCATTACACTGGTGCATCTTAATTTCTTTTTTTAGCTTAGGAAACCAGCAGACCCCATCCTCCTCCCACATGTGAGGTACTGGTTCCAATTCTTTTAAATTTTGTATATATACTATCTTAAAAAAGTGGCTCCCCATTTTTTTAAGGAAAACGAGGGAGAAAACAAAAACTATAATATAATTGCACAAATCCACAAATCACTGATACGCAAAGTGAGGTTACGCCTACGAAACCGTTGAACCGTCAACCCACGTTAACCCCCCCAAACCAAACATTTTTTGACAACAAACAATTGACCTATCATAGACCAATAACAGACAACGTCGGGAATCGTTTACCAGGAATACCAAAAAATATATGCTCTGTGGCCGACGACGGATGCTCCTACGTATGCAGGCCGATCGCAAATTTTACGTGGCGTACGTTGAAATTATATACGTCATAATATGACTGCTGGTCGTCCCGTTTGATGACTTCGGTCGTGTGAGACGACTAATGTTGGAGACCCGGTCGGAGTTGATATATTGGTAGTTCATATTAAGTCGGACACAGAAATCCGCCATTCTTAACAAGTATCCGATTGTAAGCCATTTTAAAATCGTTTTTTGTTTTTAAAATTTATATTTACATTCCGATTTCTAGTAGAATAATATTGATAAGGTTGAGTTTGGGGGGAACCACAGTACAGTTTCATGATTAAACCAGCTAGAAAATAAAAAAAATATTTTGCGAGTTACTTTTTTATAGATATTTTTATTTCATAAATCTACCTAATTTTGAAGGCGCTCGTTGTTTTCCGGATTATTTTAATCAGATATATCAAAAAAGTGACTTCCGTTGACAAAACTGATGTCTGGATTAATGATTCACAATTATTATAATTATGAAATTAGGTAGGCACTTATAGTTATATTCGAGGAGGGATTATGAATCCATTATGTATTCTTGGTAGTGAATTTGAAACCAAACG
Source organism: Sitophilus oryzae (assembly GCF_002938485.1). Lineage (NCBI taxonomy): Eukaryota > Metazoa > Arthropoda > Insecta > Coleoptera > Curculionidae > Sitophilus > Sitophilus oryzae. The sequence continues at coordinate 874,419 of NW_022145957.1, read as the reverse complement.
TAACGTCTATTCTGTATTCCCCATTTAGGTGCAAATAAGGGTCGTCAGGCGGTCGAACCGACGTTGGTACTCGACGTCGGATTTATTAAACGCGACGTATACCCGACGTTAGATAACGTCCAAATGCTACTTGGGAACCTGAGATTTTGAGACCATGACATTAGTCAATTATCAGGGATAACTTGAGACCGAATAGTCAACAATAGATAACGGATCCAATTAAAAAGTGATTATCTAAATATGTGAAGAAGACTACATCATAATTGGAAATGGTTGAAAGCTATAATAAATGCTTAAATAAATGATGATGAAATATTGAAAAACAAAGTAAAATAAATCGAACAACAATAGTACAGATCTATGTATAAAAAATCGACAATATATAAAAAATACGGAATTACTATACCTATATATAAAAAGTTTATCTTGGGCAGTAATAATTCAAAACCTCCTATTTCCTTTTTTGTCTTTTGAAATATATTTTCCTGTTTGCAAGTTTTAATGTTTATATTAAACTAGCGACTAACGAATAAGACGAAGTTTTCCTTTGAGGCTCATTCGTATTCCGGTTTTAGTAAAGACAAAAGTAATTTGATAAATTCGTTTTCAGTTCGGCGAGAGGTATAAAATTACGAAATAAATGCGATATAAAAGAATAACATTCTTTAACGTGGTAAGTTGTTTGAATTTTATTAAAATATTTGTTCTAAAAGAAATTGTTTGATGTATTAATTTAGTTAAGGTAAAAATCGGAATATATATATAATTATATTTTATTCCGGATTTTCTGAGGTAAAAAAAATAAAAGATAATTTTTAAGTTTAGGATATTAAGCTTTCGTATACTGTACTTTTATTTTATTTTAACTGGAAGCTACGATTTAGATCACAATGCTATATACAGGGTGGCGCACCTCATTCGCCTCGGTTGATTATACGAAAACGGATAGATGTAAAAACAAAATATTTTATGGGTATATGTGGGGAGAAAATGTGCACAATTTAAAATTATTTTGAAATATACAGGGTATTTCCTAACTAAGATCCATATCAAAGTTATATTTTTTCTTATGGAACACCCGGTATTTTATTTCGTTTTTGGAATCTCGGGCCCAAAAGAGGCATTTATTATAAGGGTTAAATATGTTTAAAATCTTTAGTTTTTGAGATATTTAAAAATATTTAAATTTGCAGGCTACAATAAAATAGACTATTAACACCCTGTACATTACTTTTCAGAATTAATTCTTATGCTGAGTTTAAAGGGAGAAAAATTAACTTTACTGAAAAATGGTATTGGTTCCTTAAATTTATACAGGGCTATCAAAAGTTGCTGATCTATTTTAAGGATATATTTTATATAAAAATTTCGTTATTTCAAATGCAACACCCTGTATTTTTTTAAATAAATCGAAGCAGATTCAAATGCTCTTTCAAACTATATTAGGGTTTCCTATACCTATCTAGCTCAGATTTTCAATAAAAAGCGATTTTTAAATAAAATTGCAATCAAGATGGCTGGTGTCGCCATGGCAATTTTCTAGTGACAGTTAGTAACTATTTCCAAAGTCGACATTAGTTTATGGACATTATTATTTATAATTTATAACAGTTTACTTAAATTTATCTACAGTAGTTTAATAAGAAAGTCTCCATTATTTAATCAAGAAAAATAAAGCAGTATCTGCTGGCGGAACGAGTATATATGTTACTAGTGATATTATTTTGTGAGGAAAATTGTTCCTTGGCCTCAAGGGCTTATGCTCAAAGATATCCAAATAGGAATCTTCCTGATAAGCGTTTCTTTGAAAAACTTCTTGTCCTATTTCGCAGAGCTGGTAGTGTGGTTTATAAAAAACCTATTAGGCAGAAACCTGTCGTTGAAAGTGAATAAAATGAATTTGCCGTAATTGGCTATTTTATAGAAAATCCATATATCTACAAGTCATCGTAAACTAATTCAAAGAGCCACTTCTTTGTTTTTCTTGATAGAATAATATACATATATTTAATAAATATTATTTATTAAACTAGGGTAGGGAAATTAAATAAAAGTAAACTGATATAAATTTAAATTAGTCCATAAACTAATTTCGATTTTGAAAATAGCTACTAACTGTCACTAGAAACTTGCCATGACAACACTAGCCATCTTGATTACAATTTTATTGAAACATCGCTTTTTATTCAAAATCTGAGCCAGATAAGTATAGGAAACCCTAATATAGTTTGAAAGAGCATTTAAATCTGCTTCGACTTATTTAAAAAATACGTAGTGTGGCATTTGAAATAACGAAGTTTTTATGTAAAATAAATATTTAAAATAGACCAGCAATTTTTGATACACCTGTATACATTTAAGGAAGGAATAACATTTTTTCTGTAAAGTTTATTTCTCTACCTTTAAACTCAGCACAAGAACTAATTCTGAAATGTAATGTACAGGGTGTTAATAATATATTCTATTGTAGCATGCAAATTTAAATATCTTTAAATATCTCAAAAACCAAAGATTTTAAACATATTTAACCCTTATAATAAATACCCTTTTTGGGGTCCAATAATCCAAAAATAAAATAAAATAGCGGGTGTTCCATAAGAAAAAATATCACTTTGGTATGGATCTTAGTTCTGAAACACCCTGTACATTTCAAAATAATTGTAAATTGTGCACATTACCTCTGCACATATACCCATAAAATATTTTGTTTCTACATCTTTCCGTTTTCGTATAATCAACCGAGGCGAATGAGGTGCGCCACCCTGTACAATTACTATCTGTTATATTTATTTTAATGAATGGATGATAATGGTTATGGGGCAGAGAAATATTTTACAATCTAATCCCTATCTAGAAATATCTCATTTGTTTCGAGGTTTACAAACAAATATTAAATATAAAAGTAATAAGGACGGTTAAGATACACATTTTAAATCTATTATAGAGTACACAAGGTGCTTCATAAATGTGTGGCGAATATAACAATATATTTTTTTAAATGCAACCCCTTATTTTTTATTTTACTTTTAGATTCTGCGTAAAATTCCATAACTTTTTTATATATAATGTCATATATGTTACGCGCAATAGTAGAATTCGGGCAATGCCCGAAAAAAAAATTCGCAAATCTAGTTTTGAGCAAGGAATATTTCCCAAACCCGAAAAACCAACTAACCAATGAATTAACACCCTCCAAATAACCACGCTAACCAACTCGCCAAATAACTAAACCAATCCAGCCAAAAAGAGTGAAACCAATGCAATCAAATCACACTATAAGCAAAAAAAAAATAATCGAATAAAATTAATTTTTCGGGTTTGGGTTAATATTCCTTCCTCAAAACTAGATATGCGTATTTTCTCCGAGCATTGCCCGAATTCGACTATTGAGCGTAATATATATAATATCTAAAATTAATAGTTTTTGTAATATTTAAACTTGTTTAAACAAATGTTACTTTGCAGTGTGGTAAAAAATTGTCAGTGAAGCCATTATTTCTTAAGTTGGACACCTAAAATTTGGTAGGAGAATTTTATAGAGATATGGAAAAAGACGTATGTAAAGATATTTTAATTAGATGCTACAGGGTGTTTAAAATATATTTATGAATTTCAACTACTTGAAATTAAGAAATTTCCAATTTTTTAAACTGTACACCCTATATATTATACTATGTTATATACCTATTTTTAATGGTTTGGGATTTATTCCAGTTATTTTCCTATTTTTACCCATACTTTTAATTACAATTACGTTATAACATTATAGTTGCCATGACAAAAAATAATAATTATCAAAAGTTCATGTCTGTAAAGCAAGTTAACTTGAATTTTATGGAAGAGATAATAGTTTTAATGAATAAAATATTTACCTGAAAATTAATTAGTGAATGTGACTGATATACACGAACAAGCCAAGTAAAACATATTTTTGGTTCAGTACTATATTATAGTACTTTGTTAAGTACTATAAGAATAGATGTAGATCATCTAGGACACAATTTCATATTATATTATATTATTTTCAGTGTGTAATGAGATGGTTTCGCGGCAATAGTTATATTGGCTTTACGAAATGAATTATAAACCAGAATTACTACAAGAAAAAAAAACTTTACTGTATGGCAGAAAAATTTTCTATATCAATAGTTGTCAACAATTAGGTAATCTAGTATTACCCCAATCTGTGGTTATTTACCCCGACGGAAAATCCAAGTGTCATCTTTCCTATTATAGAAATACACCAAGAAATTGATGCGATGCGATTTTAGTTTTTTTGAGTAAAGTTAATTAATTTTAACTAATTACTAAACTACTTGTTAAAGATAAGTAATAAATATTAATGAATATATTTTGGTTTTGTCATGGCAGCTGTGATGTTTGGTTTGGTTAGGTTAGGTTAGGTTAGGCGTAATTGTTGATATTAAAAATATGAGTAAAAATAAAAAAAAATTGGAGTAAATCGTAAACTATTAAAAACTCGTAATCTATTAAAAATGTATTAACTATTAATAATATGTATATGACTTAATGAAAGTTGAAGAGTTTTGTAAGATATATATGAGAAAAAATAATAATATATAGGGTGTACCTTTAAAAAATTTGAGATTTTTTAATTTTAATTAGTTGAAATTCATAAATATATTTTGAACACCCTGTAGCATTTATAAAAAAACTTATAAAACTCTCCTACCAAATTTTAGTACACAAATTTCAGAAACAATGACACCACTAACAATTTTTTACCACACTGCAATTTAACAATATGCTTAAACAAGTTTAAACATTGCAAAAACTTTTAATTTTAGGTATATAATATATTAAACACTTTCCAGTGCATATCACCATAACAGGTGCCCGTGTGCACTTGCTCTTTCTTTTTACCCACTCTTGGTCCCTTCAGAACCCACGGTGGTTTTATCTTTGATTAAATGTTTTATTTTAATAATAAACAATTTGCGTGGATTGCACTGCTAGTTTGGTGCCTTGCCTTTTCTTGGATTGTCCAAGCCGCATATTGTCTTTACATTTGTCATTCAATTGAGTCTCAATTATTGATGTTGTTTGTTCCCCCCTCTACAGAGTGTTTTTGTAAGTTTTATACCCCATGTAATTTAAAAATGTTACCAATGTTTACGTAAAAGATTTCTTTAAAAAAAATTTTGCAAATTGATTTAGCTGACAATTGCTTCACTGTAAACTATGGAGTGTAGAGGTAAGGAGAAATAACTCTTACGGGACTTTTATTGAAAAAGTGGTCACAAAATGGGAAGAATAAGGGTTCGCCAAATAACCACAGTGGCGCTAAAAACGCATGATTCTAAAAAATGAAAAGTAACCATAGATAAGAGAATAAAAATAAATATAACCAAACATTACCCAAAAAAATTTTGTTTTTATTTTTCAGACAGAGTTTTGAATATAAAATAATTATTGTTTATCAATATTTTGTGCTTTATTTATTATTTAACAATGGTTAAAGTGTGTGTGGTGCGAAGTTGATTGAATAGCTGATGGAAAAATAAAGAGCAAAGGCAAAGCCTACGGTATGTAAAATACATAATATAATTCAGTATTGTATTATTTGTATTATATGTAAAAATTAGAGTCAATCAAAAGTGTAGTAAACATTTTTCGTAAGATTATTGACATACATGTTACAAAATATATTTTTACAATCCTTTTTATAAAGTTACAACCTAAATAAAATTTATTTTTAATGATTTTAAAGTTTGACAGACATGCACAAATTGTTGGCATTTTTTTAAACAAGTAAAAGTAGGAAATACATAAAATTGTAGGTACTTTCAAGAAATATAGTTAACTGTAAGTGCTGTATTTTAATAATCTATCAAAAATCAAAATCATCAGGATAATATTAGGTATTGATTTTCAGACAAGAATTAGATTACAAATCTACAGATAAGGTGTGGCAGTTTCATTTTAAAGAACAAGATGTTAAAGTTTGTGATAAAATTGTTATCAGAAATACTGTCCACTTCAGTATTTACATAGGAAAATATTGGAGAATGAAGCTCTACCTACTGCCTCAGGTTAATTTAAATTCTGAATTGCAACAACAGCAACAAGCAAGAAGGGCACCATTAAATGAATATTATACACATAAGTACCGTATGATCGAATAAAAACGGCGTCCAGTTGGCTTGGAAATGACGATCGATGGCATTTCTTATATAAATTTACATATAAAATGACAGCGATCTTCATTTCATAGCCATCGCTGACGCCGTTTTTATTCGATCATACGGTATTATTATACACAGAAAGAGTAATGTTATACACATAAATATTAACATTTTGTAGAGCAACAACACAATGAAAAACCAAAATATGAACACCAGCAACTAAAACAGGAACCATTAAATGAATATTACACACGTAAGTACAATTTGATCGATCGAATAAAAAACGGCGTCAGCGATGCCTATGAAATGAAGATTGCTGTCATTTTATATGTAAAATGATATGGAGAATGTCATCGAGATGTTCATTTCCAAGCCCACTGGACGCCGTGTTTTTTCGATCATACAGTATTATTATACACATAAATAATAATATTATACACATAAACATCCCTTGATAAAGATCAACATTTTGTAGAGCAATAACAGCATCAAATAATGGAAATAATGGACCCTACTGCTCAAATCAAAAACAAAATTTCATCATTACCACTTTATTGGTTATATCAATAAAAGAAATTATTGAGTTTATGAGTCTAGATCCTACAAGCAAGCAGATCTATCACATAATTTAAAATGAAGATTTATCTATTATAGTATGTATAAACACTTTGCATCTTTTATTCAATGTTGTAATGAATTAACAAATTGCAGGTAATTTATTCTAATAATGAAAAAGAAACTTTGGATCAAAAAATATTTTCTTCTGATGAGGCTTATGAATATTAAAGTCTGTTGAAGTTTGGCCATTATGTGTTGGTATACAATTTATTTATGATGTTACAGTAGTTAAACCATCCGAATACAAAACATATTTAAAATCCACTATTCTTAATGAACCAACTTGAGAGGAAGCTAAGAGAAAGGTTCTATTGGGTGGACTACAAGAAAAAGGGACATATACATGAGGATCTGGAAGGGCTATAACATTACGTCTCAAGCCATGGAACAATAGGAAACAAAATTCAAAGGAAAATATTACAATACGTGGGATGCAAATTATAGTGCAAAGAATTGAGAAAAAGAATTATTAAAAGTAGTTATAGTTACGATAGTTAAACCATCTGACTACCAAATATATTTAAAATCCACTATTCTGAATGAATAGCAGCTACCAACTTGGGAGGAAGCTGCGAGAACGATTCTATTGGGTGAACTACAAGGAAGACATGAGCATCTGGAAGGGCTATAAAATTATATTATTATTTCACGTCCCAAGCTATGTTGGAATAGCTGGGAGTGAAAAAGAAGATAATACTGCACACGATTCTTGTCTAGAAGTAGTTGATATTAAGGTAGTTAAGCCATCCGACTATCGAACATTTAAAATCCACTATTTTGAATGAATGGCAACTACGATGGAGCAAAACGTAAATAAATACTTGTACAGTATAAAATTATATTATATTGGCTTAATTTTTATACTACAGAAAATGTGTTACGTTATTTTTGACCTGCATTATATTTATTTAAATCCCATATCATCAATTAAACTTTTAATAAAGTTTTTCTAATTATAATTAACATTAATTTTAAACTAAAGCTTTTTCATCTTGAATGAGATTTACGAAATAACTTATGAGAAACAATAAAAAGAGGCTCTGATATCTGAATAATCAATAATAAAACCACATATTGACTTACTTTTATACTAAATAAATGTAGATATGAAGTTATTTTAAAGCTGCATTATATTTATTTTAAACCCATCACCAATCATTACTTTAAATAAAATTTGTCTTAATTATAATTACCATTAATTTTAAGCTAAAACGATAAGAATATTTTTTCGTCGTCTTGAATGACATTTGCGAAATAAGTTATGAGAAACAATAAAAAAGGGCCTAGTGTATTGCTGCTGAATAAAAATCTGTAATTTATTTCATGCAACATGAAAATAAAATTGTATTTTTTTTAAACCCACGGCTTCGCGTTTGCTTCACGTCAAATATTTATATCTTGAATCATCTGTTCTAAAATGTTCGGCGCATGTCTTAAATTTTAGAATCTTGCTACAGCAGCGCCATCCTAATTCTTCCCTTTTTTTGACCATTTTTTAATGCACGGAGTTATTTCTCCTTACCTCTACACTCCATACTGTAAACATTATCGACAGATTGTTGTCGTCATTAACTTTTTTACATGCAGCCTTTTCTAACTATTTGCAATGTACCTCTTTTTTTGTGCTCAATGTTTTTCTGGTTGCAGACATTTGGTGACATCTTTTGAATTGTAAATGTAATCGTATATGACCACCTATTTTTTCTGGTTGCACGAGTAAGGGTGTGTATTAAATGTCTTTATAAGTGTGCGTGCCTTGATCACTCCACTTTGCTACATGAATATAATGACTGACATGTCAGAGCCCTGTTTGGCATCCATAGATCATTTTTATAAACTTGACGTTTGATAATTGACTGTTGACAGATGTATGTCGCGGTTGTCGCCTGTCAGTTACTTTGCGCCTTCATGCCTTAGATTGAGACGCAATTGAATTTTTAATTTTTAATTGAACATCTCTTAATTATTCCAATGTTCTAAATAAATATCAGGCGGCTTAACCGCTCTATAAGAGCCCTCTTCCCCCCTTTTTTGTGGTTGACTGGTCAGCGATGCTTCACGGTGGAGTTATCAACACGAGCCATATTTTTTAATGTAGTTTTTTTATGAAGGTCTTTTCTGTACCACGTTAAGTAAGTTTTTATTCTTAACTTTTAGAGCAATAATTATCTAACGTGTATTTCCATTTTAGTGTCCTGAGGAAGGAATAAATAAATTCCGAAAGCTTGACAATTAACAAAGTGTATTAATTCTTTGTCAAACCCTTCCGACTGCAACCCCACTAGTTCCTAGATTTTCTTTCTCACTAGTCAGTCGAGACTACTTTCTGCTAATATATTATATGTATAAAAAAGTTATGGAATTTTACGCAAAATCTAAAATTGAAATAAGAAATAGGTGTTCCATTTAAAAAAAAACATATGTCATACCCGCCACACTTTTTTGAGGCACTTTGTATATTTTATAATAATTTTAAAATCTTAACCTTCCCTATAACTTTTATATTTTTTTTTTGTAAACCTCGAAATAAATGAGATAATGGACTTTACTATATATACTCAGCCTGTATTATACGCATTTCTTTGCATGCACAATAAGTATTGATAACTGTAAAATTTAATGTGATTTAAAGTAAATATTCTAAATATCCATTCAAGTAAAAGTAATCATTAACATATTACTTATAAGCTTACTACTAAATAATGACACATTTAATACATATTCTATAATTATACTCCACCAACGCGTTCATAAATGTTTCAGTGGGATTTTAGTACGAGCTAAAGATAAATTCCGGCTGGAAATGCAATATTTCGAAGTCTTATTAACACAACGTACACAACGACACCCAGGGGCGTTAGCAATAACATTTATTAAACGTAAGTGTAATTTATTTATGTTGACAAACTTTATTTTTGTCGCATTTCTAAATTAAATGTGTAAAATAATAAAATGATATATTTTTACAGGAAACGTTTTAGCAATTTCTCAAAGAGCTCTACGTTTGAATTATTTAATAGCTCTATATTGCTTGTTTACAATTGTTATACGTTACATTTTTTAGTATTAAATTTCTTTTTGACTCTATCGTCATGGCTAGTTATGATCTTTAAATTACCCCTTGGATCAATGAAACAAGATTTTTCCGTTGATTGAAGACATAAGAAGATTCGCAACCTTATGGGCGATTTCGTGGCACCAAACATGTCCGAGATGTAGCTGGCAATACCGCCGCCGCTAGTCCACTACTTGTCCGAGAACTAGTTTAGCTTTGCGCCGCTGCGCTGGGCGCTGATAGTCGTTTACAGAGCAGCGGATAAAGAATACTGTCGACCGAGTGGGCGGTTGCCGGAGACAGTGTTGCCAGAACTACGAATTAATCCGTTTCATTTACGGATTTTATGTGCAGTACACACTGTACACACACTGCTTTTGTTATGATATAATACTGATGAAGGCTATAATGTTAGCCGAAACGTTTGTTTTTTCCAAACCAGATAAAGTTACTTAAACCTAATCAGCGTTTTTTCCGGAACCTGAATCCCAAGAAAATCGAACTTAGAATATTAAGAAACACGGTTAAAGAACTTCAAATTTTCGAAGATTAATATGTAATATAGATAGACTAACAAAGCACAAGAAGTATACAAAAAAAAACTGAACATAAGTCAATTAATTTCATTATTATAGTATATTACTCCTAAACCAATCTAAAATAAGTTAATAAAAACAACTATTACTTTGAAAACTAATAAACAAATACACACTTATCAAACTAGAAAAAAATTAGATGTCAGAGCAGCTAAGAGAACGTAAATAAAACTTTCACAAAATCTAACAACAGAAACTACCACAAAATGCAATATGTTATCCATTTAGATATAACACAATTAAATTACAAAAACTTTAAGAAGAAAATCATAAACATGATATTTAAGAAAATTATATAAAAGTAGATGTAGTTATGTGAAAATCGACCAACTTATAAAAAAATTACGCTTTCGATACAATCTGTCCAGGTAGAGTCTTAAAAGTCTTCAAACTGTTGCAGAGGATGAATGATGTAACCGACAACTGCGACTAAGTTTCAAATCAAGTAAGTAAAATTTAAAATTTTATACCGGGTGCGTCTCAAAAGTGGCTCACCCCCTATAACTTTTTTATTTTTTCAGATAAAAAAAAACGAGATTTGGTATATTAGCATATGACATAAATAAGGATTGATTGACGCATTCAATTGTTTTCGGTCACTTCCTGTTTCACCGGAAATGACTACAACTTTTGATTTTTAAATAGCATCCTCGGTATTTTTTACTTTATTCGATAGAAAATGACACTCTGAATCGAATTGCATATCATATATGTCAACTTTTGACATATTCGCTCAAAAATAAATTGAATTTTAAATTTCAATCTAGAGTGCCACGACTGTGTTAAAAACACTAATTTTTGATCAAGGAGCCTTGGAAGCATAGATTTGATCGTCTAATGTTTTTAGTGTATTGTCCTGGCCGTAAGATGCTCAAATTGGATTTATAATCATTTCTCAATTTTTTCAAATGAGAGAACGAGGGTGGCTCATTATTTATTATTTATTTAGCGTATGGCATATTAAGACACAAAGCACGTATATGACAAAAAGAAAGAAAAAAAATTACAAACAAACATTTAACAAATTAATATAATCTATTGATTCTGGAGTTGCAAGTAGGAAATCTTCTCGTTAGCCATTATAAGCCGTTTCAGGGCATTCCTCCACGATATGTTTGATGGTCTGATTTTTGCCGCACTCGCAGTCGCGCGCTCTAATATTGTTATGTATGCAAAAAAAAGTGGAATAAATACGACACATGTAACAATCTGGAAATTTGTTACATTTACTCATTTTTGATGAGCACCCACGAGGTTTCATAAAAGTCGGCGGCCCTGACTCGGCAGACTGCTACTAAAACTGCTACTAACCAACAATTTGTTTTGCGTAGTCTGTGGTCTGTTTTGGTTTAAATGTTTTGTTCGTTATTCATGTTGGGTATTTATTTTTAAATTAATTGTAATCGTTAGTTAGCCAGTAAACTCATAGACTATGTATTTCTTTTGCATAATCAAAATTGTCACTTTAAATTTTACATAAACAAATTGTCACTCTAAGTCTCTGTTTTTTTAGACAGATGTTACTTGTCTTGTCATTATTCAATTCATTATTCGAATTCTCAGACTTTTGCCCCATTTGTGTAAAGTATAGGAGCATCTGCCATGCTGCGTTCTAATTCTATTTAGCGTGCACAGGTTTTCCTTGGTAAGTCAAAACCTGGTGGTGGGTTGGTGATGCATGGCATGCCACTGTTTTGTTTCGACGTCCATTCCTGATACCAAGCGTCGGTGATTCTCCATTCGTCTTCAATTACATTTAGTGCGGTTTTGGTGGGTGGTTTTCTAGATCGGAGGCGGTTGTGGTTAGCATCCTCGATGTCTGTATGGATCGGTAGTTCTCTGTTGTCCAGTATCATGTTAAACTCTCTGTACAGAGCGTTTATGTGGCGCAGACCTGGGGGTGGGATGTGACTCAGTACTGGAAGCCATTCTGTGGGTGTGGATTTAATAACTGGAGCTGTGCGTCTATTTTGTGGATATGTAGACTATTGAGCCATACCGGAGCACAGTATTGGGCAGCTGAGTAGACGCGACCCAGAGCTGACGAGCGCAGAGTAAAAGATGAAGCACCCCAAGATGTCCGCACAATTTTTGTATTATATTGTTTCTTGTTTTCAACTTCTCTGCTGTTTTTGATAAGTGCTCTATAAACGAAAGTGTTCTATCGAGTGTAACACCTAGGTACTTTGGGTTTTTATTATGTTTGAGAGTAGTGTTTTCAAACTGGACATTGACTTCTCTATTTGCGAGATTGTTATTCAGGTGAAAGCAGGATACTTCTGTTTTGCTAGAGTTTGGTTGGAGTCTCCACTTCCTGAAATGTTTCCCTAACTTCTCGAGATCAGCCGTTAAAATTTCCTCTGCCTCTTCGAATGAGCCTTCTTATAGTAAGTCCCCAATCGTCGGCATATCCATGTTTTCTTGACCTAGTTTCGGGCATATCTGAGATATACAAGCTGAACAAAAGCGGCGCGAGCACCGCTCCTTGAGGTAGACCGTTCTTAAGTTTCTTTGGGGAGCTTGTGTCAGATCCCACTACGATTTAAAATATTCTGTCGTTCAGCATGTTGTCAAGCAGTCGTGCTGTTACTTTGCACGGAATCATTCGCAGAAACTTATATATCATGCCTTCTCGCCACACCGTGTCATAAGCTGCCGACAGGTCGATGAAGGCGGCCGCCGTTTTTTGTTTTCTTTGGAACCCTGCTTCTATGTGCGTGGTGAGGGAAAGAACTTGGTCAACACAACTTCGTTTCGGTCTGAAACCAGCCTGTTCTATTGGGATTTCGTCAAAGATTTTTTTGGCTTATTCGATTATATGTCAATCAGTCCTAATTTATGTCATATACTAACATACCAAATCTCGTTGTTTTATCTGAAAAAATAGCAAAGAAAGTTACAGAGGCGAGCCACTTTTGAGACGCACCCAGTATATTTATAGAGTTGTACGAGTATTATAGTATAGTTAATAAATTATTATTAGATGAAATAATTTTTTTAACTTATTTCGGATAAAGATTAAAAGAAAAACAAACGTTATTAAGAGTTTATTAAAAATTTTATTGGTGTGTGCTACACTTACAAAATGCATTTCTCTAGATAGATCTGTATTTTATAGATATCATTTATAAAATACGAAGTTTCTAAAATAACTCTCTTACATTATTCTGTCTTGGAAATGGTTGTCTTGACCCCATTTATCCGCTTCTGTTCATCCGACTGTCCACTAGGGCGACCGCAGTTTATCCTCGGACCTATCAGCCCGGTCAGCCGTACTGAATACAAGTCCGGATTTATTCATCTCCTATACTCCAATAGAGATATTAGAGTTGTTACAGTAGTTCTTAATCAAAATAGTATTAATTCTATCTTTAGTTGCTTAGACGAGTTTGAATATTCTTTCTCGTTAGAATTAAAGTCGTTACTATTGACAATAATACCACAACTAATAATGCAACATTTTAAGGTAATAAATTTTGAATTTTGATTAGAAATAACACAACAATAACTGAAGAGGAACAGAAAAGGTATCTAAAGAATATTTTAGAGGAGATGGCAGTCATAACACTGTATACACGAGCCAAAAATAGGGACGAAACTCAGATTAGTAGCCAGGAAGGAGAAAAAGTTTTAAGGGTCCCACAGATTTCATTCTTTTTCATCACCGACGGTGAAAATTTCTGCCTTTGCTTGAAATCTTATTCGTCCATGTTCGTGAAAACCGATAATGTGTGCGCCGTTACTTTTTAATCTCTTTCTTTTGAGGTCTTTCAAATTGGTGTACGTGTACATGTTGCATTTATTACTTCTAGTTGTCTCATTTGTATGGTTGATTCTATTAAATTTGCAACTTTCTCAAAACAAAAATATTTTAACCAACATGGGCTTACGGTATTTAAATAAAGAGTTTTTAATACAGTTTATAAACGTTATCTATAGGTCCTTGCTTGGTTATGGAAAATTAAGACTGATGATTATTAAAATAGAGCTTATGAAATTCTACTTAAAAAATGAAGGAGGTGAATGTGGAAGCTTCTCTACAAAGTGTAAAAACAAAATAGACTCTTTTCGTAGCAATTTCCGGAAGGAATTAAAGAAGATGAGAGATTCGGGTATTTTTTAAATAAGGAATTTTTAGCCCACTTGTTTCTAGTTTTCTTCTTTTTAACTTTTAGTATTGCTATCGCTGCCGCCGCGGCAAGTTAATCGATTGCGTTTCATGTTGCTACCGTTTTACACTGACATAGTGTATGTGCAAATACAGTTTTAATTGTCTAGTCCAGCAGTACTAATCGACGATTAACACTGCTAAAAAATAACGAGGTTTGTGGCCGCCTTATAATATAACACTAATTCACAATACACCAAAACAGTATAGTTTTAACACTCGACGCGTATTTTGCTAATCTTGTTAGCATCATCAACAGATGATTAAAACTAATAAAAAAAATTATGTGTGCACTATATGCGCATATTTGAAGCGAAACTTCTTACTAACAACTTTTAAATTGAAGGATTTGAAGGACATGTTTGAAAAAGTGTAGTTTGAAATGTTGAAAAAGTAATAAAATAAAAATTAATAAGTAATCTGATTCACCCTCACAAAATTTGTATTAAATAAATAAATAAATAAATGCCTTTATTGTCAAAAAAATTTTCAATTTGTAGACAAAGGTAAACTAACAAACAAAGTAAAAAAACAAGGTACACAAACAAACAAACAAAAGATAATACAAAACATTATACAAATAATATTGTCAGTCTTATTGTTAAAATAAACATTTATAAATGTTTATAATGTCAAAGAACAAAAAAATAAAAATAATATTCAAAAATATTTAGCTAGTTTATAGTAAAATATCAATGACCTCTAAATAAATTCATTTCGATGTAATTAGTAAATATAGCAATAGCAAACATTAGGCCAGTGTTTACAAGATCAAATTTGATTTTCAATATATAATTCATTTACGGCGTAGAAAGCCTTGTCTAGTAAATAAGAGTTCAATGCTTTGCAAAATGAAAAAAATGATGTTATGGATTTGATTTCAAATGGCAGGTGATTGTGCATTTTTTTCGAGTTGTATAATATTGAACTTTTAACTAACTCTGAGCGTGGGGTAGATAGATAAAGATCTTGCTCCGCGTTCCTGAGTGGATAAGTGTGAGATGGCCTTTCTTGAGAAGCTGATACATGTTTACGTATTAGGCAAACGGATTCAAATATAAATAAGGAAGGAAGAGTCAATATTTTTAATTATTTAAAAAAGTCCCGGCAATGAGTTCTGCTGTTTAGTCCCAGTGAATATCGAACAGCTCTCTTCTGGAGCCTGAAAATGCAGTCAAATTGAGTCGCACAACACGTACCCCAGAATGGAAGGGCATACCTGAGGTGCGACTCAAAAAGTGCATAATAAACAGTTCTAGCCACTGACAAGTTAAGCTCCTTAGAAACAGACCTTAATGCAAAACAGGCAGAGCTCAATTTTTTCGACAAAGCTTCGATATGTATGTCCCATTTCAGAGAATTGTCCACAACAAGCAACAAGAACTTTACGGATTTGACGACGTCAATGGTGGTGTTGTTAAGTACAAAAGGCTGCAACGAGTTTTTATACGACAAAGCTTTAATTTTAGAAATGTTGAGACTCAGGAGGTTCGAATCGCACCAAGATTTAATGGTGATTAAGTCATTTGATATAATCCTATGAAGTGCCGTGATGTCCTTGTTGCTCCAAGTGAAGCTAGTGTCGTCCACAAAAAGACATATTTTGCCACTGATGTTTATGGAGCAATGTCGTTAATAAAAAGAAGAAACAAAATAGGGCCTAGTACTGAGCCTTGTGGCACTCCATATTCTATTGGCTTGCTAGAAGACAACGTGGTATCCACCCTCACAAGTTGACTTCTGTTGCTCAGATACGACTTAAACCATTCGAGAGATGATCCCCTGAACCCATAGTGCTGCAGTTTATTAATTAAGATCTTATGATTTACACAATCGAACGCCTTAGAAAAATCACAGAAAATTGTTGCTGTAGAATGATGGTTGTTTAGGCTGGAGTAAACTTTATTAAGGAGGGAAAACTGTTTAAGGAGGGAAAATTGTTTTCATTAAAATGACCGTCTGCCCATTTGTCCGGCTGAGGACTCCAATCCGTCTACCGAGTTTGGTTCCAATCGACCCATAATAAAGAAAAATCCTGACGATTTCGTCCATTTAGAGGCATCGGTACGAAACGTCGCGTCGCGGGCGTTACCCTGTAGCCCGTCCCTAATTATGCCGAAATCGACCCTCATTTTTCTTCATTATCAAATTCTTAGTCTCACCTTTATGAAGATGTAAAAGAAACGTCGTGTCCAATTTTGCATCGTGGGAACGTGTGCACCGTCGCGCGTCGCTCACATAGTCTACCCGCCAAATTTCGTCGCGATCAGACGATATCAACTTTTGACGTTTCTTACGTCAAAACTAACTGTCACAGTGACACGTAACGGTCAAGTTGGCCTTGGTCGAATCTATCGACAATTTCATTTAAATAGGATGATTTTTTCGCCATTAATGATTGATCGGGGTTTTATAGTGCACAAGATTTTAATTCCGAATTTAAGCACATTAGCTCACATAGGGTCCGAGTTACGACGCTCCAAACACCCATCTCAACTTCCATATTGACTTACCACTTTTTCGATCGTTACCACTTATCGTGACGCTAGCTCGTGTGTCACGGCCTTCAATTGAATATGAAATTCAATCGGTTACTATAGACAGATCGAGTATATTAACATTTCTTAACCTAAATTTCAATATGCCGAACTCTTAATTTTATCAGTCCTTATATAAGATTATGTATACATGTTATATTTTTGAAGTGAAACTTCTTTACGCGCGTTGGGACCAAAAATTCAAGGCCTTGAATGACTGCCGCGAGACGGCCGTGGAGGCAGCAAGAGGCGTTGAGGCCGAGGGGTTACAAAAGCTGTGATGGTAAATAGCGGTGTACCACAGGGATCAGTCTTGGGACCTATGCTCTGGAATGTACTTTATGATGATCTACTGAGGATAGAAATGCCAGATAAAACAACTCTAGTCGCTTTGGCAGACGACCTTGCCATTGTTGCATGTGCAACCGATGAAGCTGTACTGATGAACACCGTCAACTTGGCAATCCAGCGAGTTGTAAATTGGATGGAGAATAATAGACTCACCGTAGCTTCACATAAAACAGAAGCAGTATTATTGGCCAAAAAAGAAAAAATATCCCCGGTGCATTTTTATATATAAGGAGCTGTAATTCATCCAAGTAATTCTTTGAAATACTGTAGCGTTTTTTAAACAACTACCACTGCGAACGGCAGCTTTTCATCGGAGAGCAGTCGTGGATAAGGTATTTCACTGGAAAGAAATCTAATTAATAACAATAAACAAAAAAAAATAGATATTGGGCGCCAGGCATGCACAGAGAAAGAAAACACAGTTGTATATTACTTAAAACCAATGGCTATATTTATTCATGATGAATTCTGATGGTAAATAGCATTGTACAATTTTAATAATTATTATAGTGGTTAAATACTATTACAAGGCGTAATGTAATGAAACCTAAGATCTAAATCATATTGTAACTACTAAATCGACATAAATGTTCTTAATAATCTAACCACTAAATATAATCTGTACGATATCGTTTAAAATGTACGTTAAGTTAAGACTGAAAATCGACTGAAAATCTGAACCTAAATCTACACTTAGCTGTTCTTGAGGCAATCCTGTTTCGAAGAGTAGCAGCGTGAGGTGGGCTCATATATCTGTACTGTCTGTCGGCGATCCTGTTGGCCAAAACAACAAAAGGGGCCAGAATGAGGACACTATGAATCAATACAGCCGTAGCTACTGACTAGGCTTAGAAATGGGAGCGAAGCAGCATGGGGCTTACGCTGTATCCATACTGTGGCAATATGGGGACACTACCCGTACCTTGGAACACTACTAAGACCTTGGATAATGTCCGTAACCTGGACCATAACCTTGGACCATAACCTTGGACACAGTCCGTCCATAAGATAACGGTACAGGGGAACACTACCCGTACCTTGGATACTACTAGGCCCTTGGATAATGCCCGTACCTTGTAAATAGTCCGTACCTTGGACCTTACAAATATGAAACTCTTGTTTAAAACCAAACAAGGTCTAATAAACAAAATAAACCTACCTCGAATTACTTCCGAGGGCTCAATAAAAAACAAAGAAACTGTCCTTTCTTCCATGTAACATTCTGGAGGACAAAAGAAAAGGGACGCCAACGTGCCAGCAAAATACAAATACAAGTTAAGTTAGGACATCCAAAACTCTACCCTAAAAATATGCAGTAATAATATCGAATCTAAAAGGATAATATCTCATCTTTACCTGTTGCTTTGAAATAGCAGCTGATTCAGATTATACAGCAAGATTTAAATAATCACCATTTCTAAAAGCCGGGATGGTTAGGTTAGGCTACAGAGCGCTAAAAGTAAAAGTCAGTCGACAGCACAGAGAGTTGACAGAAGCGATGTTGACAGCGCCTCCACAGAGCGATAACAGGGGTCAAACGATAACAGGGTTGTGGACTAGAGAACGTAAAAATTCGTCAAATAAATTATCCGGCCGGAACGATAGGGAATCCGGTGATGATACGCCAGACATCATATATCATAATCAAAGACATGTAACGAACTAAAAACGTTACAATACTTAGGAGTGTGGCTGGACACCAAACTTAATTTTACTGACCATATTAATAAAACGATTACCAAGGCTGAAAAAACTGTCACCGCTTTAGCCTTACTCATGCCGAACGTGAGAGGAGCTAGGGCATCTAAAAGGAGACTGCTTGCTAGTGTGGTACACTCGCAGCTGTTATATGCTGCCCCGGTATGGCATAAAGTCATTAAGAATCGAAAACTTACACAAAGACTACGCAGAATACAACGTATCATCAGCCCCGGATCTCAGAGGGGGCAAACCGGGGCACCTGCCCCGGGCGCCAGTGTCAGGGGGTGCCAAAATCATAATATAATATGGTTGAAAATCAAAAAAATTGCTCCACAAAGCCCCTAGTATGCACCTTACGTTCTTCTATCAAGTATTCATTTTATTTTAAAACGCCCAGTTAGTTTTTGAACACATTCTAAAGTTTCATTCAGAACCTCGCAATTAGTGGAAGAAATTAGCGGTTTCAATTAATTACATTTTTTAGTTTACGATCATTCACAATCTTAAAAAACACAATTAAAATTAATAAAATATCCTAGCAACAGCTTGCGGTAGTCAGTTGCATCCATAAAGAAAGCCAAATATTTAGCTTATAAAACAATAAACTTTTGATTTCTAACCACGATTTCTCTTGACGGATGCTAATCAATGGACAAAATGACATTTTCCGCAAAATTTGTAGTATAATTAGTAGAAAAGTCAAAAGTTTGTTTACTTTTTCTACTAATTGAAAATGCCTACCACTAATTTAGACGTACTGAATGCTTACAATGAAATTAAAGGAACAAACTTCTACGCTAATTGAAACCATTAATTTATTCCACTAATTCGGAGGCTCTGAGTGAATCTTAAGGGCTCATTCTGTCCCGTTTGCGAAAAATGCCTACCTATATCTAGATATTTGTAAGTTTTTTAAATTAATTTATTGCAAACGCTGGAGAGAAGGGGCGCTACTATCGATTTTTTGCCCTGGTTCAAAAAAATTGTAGATCCGGGGCTGCGTATCATGGCTATTAAAGTATGCAGCACATACAAAACGGTATCTGGAGAGGCTATAGGGGTTTTATCTGAAATAGCACCAATTGAACTGCTCATACAGGAACGGTATGATAGATACCATGGGATGGATAAGGATCTAGCGAGGACAAAACTTCTTCAACAGTGGCAGGACAAATGGAATACCGGAACATATGGCAGATGGACATACAAGTTAATACCCGATATTCAATTATGGTTGAACAGATCATACGGAGAAGTGGATTACTTCATGAGTTAAGCATTGTCTGGTCATAGGTGTTTCAAAAAATATTTGTATGATCGTTGTAGGGTTGATAGTGCATCATGCACCTACTGCGGTCAGGTCGATGTCCAGCATACATTGATTGCGTGCGATCGATGGCAGTGCTTTAGGGAACAATTCCGTATGGAAGCCGGTAAGGACTTCGACTTATCCACATTTATCATATACTTAGTTGAAGGGGAAGAACAATGGAAGCTAATATATCGGATAGTCTGAAATATCATTGTAAAGAGAGCGAAGAGAGACAAAGAGCATGATAAGATAAATCTAGATACCCTTTGCACTGAAGCAATGCGAGAGCGGATTCCAGGGTAAAATGGTAGTTGGAGGAGGTTTTTTTTTAGCCGGTAGGAATCCGGCACTACCCAATTTCGGGCGTCTTATGCAAGATTTCTTCCCTCCTCAACGCAAAAAAAAAGACCGCAAGACGCGTGCGAGACGGACGTGACGCGCAAGCTAGCGAGAGAAAAAGCGATAGCAGCAGTGTTGCCACAGCTACCCTATTCGAGGTAGATCTACCCCTTTGTAAAACAATTTAACCCCGCTATCTCGTGATAATCTACACCGATAAAAAATTAGCTTGTGGCAATACTGGGTAACGATCTGTGCCATACGCGACTAAGAAAATCACTATAATAAACTTGAAACTGTACGAACCTTGTTTTCTCCATACTTTCATCGATAGGTTGGTTTGTAGCTTCTGAATAACAGTCTAGGTAAAGCATATAGCTGATTTGCCAGCTCAAAATTAGAATTTAGAGTTAGTAACTCGCAGTTTCATTGGAGGACACTGTCGTATTTGTTTCAAACCAATAATCAACGAGAATATTCGTATAATTTAATAAAATTACTGTAAATCACTATAAATAATTAATTGTTTGTAATTGAGCTGTAATTTCTGTATTATTAATCCGGTAAATGATGTAGATAAACAATAATTGTGATTGATTAAAATTTTATTTTAAGATGAAACTTTTTTTAACAACATTCTGAGAATTTGATTAATGAATTGAATAGCAAGTGACATCTGTCTAAAAAAGACAGCGATTTAGAGTGACAATTTTGATTATGCAAAAGAAAGACTGGTTGCCTAACGATTAACATTAATTTAAAAAGAAATCCCCAACATGAATAATGAAAACATTTAAACAGAAACATACCACAGACTACAGAAAACAAATTGTTGGTTAGTAGCAGTTAGTTAGGCATGTTCGGTCTTCCGGTATACCGGTACCAGGACGGATACTTTTGAAATATTCCGATACCGGTATGGTCTTTTACAGGACCGGTATACCGGTTTCGTTACCGGTACCGGAAAATCGGTTTAAAGTGTTCCCGAAAGATCGGTTTTAATCGATACCGGAAGATGGGTTTTAATCGATACAGAAAAATAGATTCATAATAATATGAAAATCAAAAAACCTGTACAAAAAGGATTTCGGTTGCAGTTACCGGCTTATGTGCAGAGCTGATTGTGTTCTTCTACTCTCAGTACCGTATGATCGAAAAAAGACTGCGTCAGCGATGGCTATGAAATGACGATCGCTGTCATTTTATATGTAAAATTATATGGGGAATGTAATAGATGTTCATTTCCAAGCCAAGTGAATGCCAAATGCGGTCAGGAAGATGCAATGTAATTTATTGCCACGCCCTTTCTAATTTGAAGTTCAGTACAACACAAGTTTACTTAATGCAGAATGAGTTACATAGAGGCCACTAGCTTTTTAATTTTAATAGCCGGGTGGTCGGGGTTCAAAGATATTATTAAAAGGGCGCCACGATATTATACTCTATGAACTCGGCATAAAAGGTGTTACTATTAAGTAGACTTCAACACTAACCTCGAACTGTTGAGTGTAACTACCATGAACTTCAAATATGCTATAACTCGTTAAACTTAAGTGACTCTAACTTAACTATGAGACTAGACTGCAAATAATACTACTAAAAATGTTTAAGCAATTTATTAAAATATTAAAAGTTAATATTTAAAGAAATGGAAATGAATAAACGTTGAAAAGTTGAATAAAATTTAAATCAAGAAAACTAACTAAAAGTATGACGTCATAAATCCCCTTACTTAAACTAAGTACAATATCCTGGGTGGATTACAAATATCAAACTAAATCTAAACTAAAATTGTATAGTCTTACTCTATTCGATTGTACTTGAAAACTTCCTCCGGCTGAGCTACGGTGTATAGCTACAGGGTGGCTACGGCGGTGCACAGCAGCTCGGTGTACTGTCACTGGAGCCCACGGATGTCAGCAGACGTACGGATGCCGGGCAGGTGTAGGACTTCAAAAGGTGAACATAAAAACCCTAAATCATATTGGTTGTCTTAGAAAAGAGCCTCAATTATAGAACAAGGACTAGCACAACGTGTAGGAGTTAATAAAGGTAATAAAGAAGGACTAATCAAATCTGAACTTTACCTCAACGAGGGTTTATGATGTCCAACGGGTAACTCTACACACGGGCAACAGGAACGGATGGAATTCTGGACTGTTCTGTACTACGGTCTGGATCGGTCTTCTTGCTCTACAATTACGAACAACCAAATAAGATTTAAGAAGGATAACACTCAACTAATCTTTCTACACCACGTGGACGTGGAAAAGTCGAAAACCAATCAACAATACGAATAAAAATCAGTTGAGCATTGACTTAGAATAGACAGAAGAATTATAGCATACCTTGGAACTATTCGGGGACTTCTTGGGCACGTGGAATCGGGATATCGGTCGGAAAAATTTGGCTATTTAATCCCTTACGGAAATTGATCGGTGGTCTATGTAAACTCAACAAAATCCAAACATGTCTCTGACCAAATGTGTTTCGGAAGCCTTAATCCTTCTTTACGAAGACCTGCTATTCACCAACAGGGAATGCTTCACGAAACGGCAGCCAGTTCTTCACGACGATATTCTCGGTCGGGGAGTACACAAGAAGTGATGCAAGGATTCGATTTCCTTCACAAAATCAGATTTCAACCGGAAATCTCCCTCCAGGATATAGATAGAGAACTATATATCTTGACTAGTCCAACTCACAAAAAGGCATAAATAAAAAACGATGTTCTAGAATATTTTTCGACAGCCATATTTCATATCCGGTCAATGAACGAACTTAACTCAGAAATTCCACAATTAAATGAACAAATTGCACACTGCGATCCACATCAAAAATAACCAATTTACCTACGAAATTTTATCTAATTATAAAATTTCAATATCCAAAACAAAGGATAAATCCAAAAATATCTGATTTGATCTGACAGTGACAAGTGATGATCAAAGATATAGAGAGATGGACAAAAAGCCTACTGCTGGTCGGCATCAGTGACAATAATGTGCAGCTGCAGCGCGGTGTATATCGGGTTGCATAATTGTAAAATTTAAATAAAATAATATTTAACAATAAAATTATAGTAAACATGATGCAAAAATAATAGTTATTTGCGTTAATTTATGAGCTAGCACACAGAGGTCGTTGCGAGGAAATTTGACTGTTACATTATTTTGATGTATGTTTAAGGCATTGCTAGTCTAGTCTAAAACTGTTATTTCGGTCTTTCCGATATTCCGGTTCATCCGGTCTTCCGGTCCAATCGGTCTTTTGGTCCATCCGATCTTCAGGTCCAACCGGTCTTCCGGTCCAGCCGGTATACCGGTTCAGTATCGGCTCCAGCGATCTAATTGTTGGATCTAATTGTATTAACTCTATTTTTTTTCACTTCAAATATGCGCACATAGTGTTTACACATACACTTTTTATCTCGAAAACTGTTAGACCAACATAGCTGGACGCGTAGAGCGTAGCGTAGCGTAGAAAATACGCATCAATCAGCAATACATTTCGCTGTATGTGGAGCACACTTCAGTTTACTTCTCCCCTCTCATATTTAACTTAGAAAAATAACGTGCGTACGAACCCTCTTCCCTAAACTAATCAAAACAATGACATCGAGCTGACTCTAAATTAGCGCTTAGGCAAGTAAAAATATGCAGCTAAATATCGTTCCGTCAAGCTCGAACTTTCGTGATCTAACTGGCTAAAACCAAAGGGCTGGTGCCTCGCTGCATATTGATGATGATTAAGGAGGGAGACAGGCTTTAGCTCGGATTTCCAGTCTTTGTAGTCTCGTGCCACCTACTGCACCACATAAAGAGGGTTATTGCTTATTCTGCGCGGGTTAAAGGCCTTAATGAAGTCTCGATCCTATGTAAGGGCGGTCTGATGTATGATAATGCCAAGTTATTTTGTATGTTGCCACATATCCGGGCCCTAATTTGATCCTTCATTGGAATATATTACCTATTTAACATTTAAAGTGGAAAACGATTTAAAAAGCATTTTTTTTGGTTTGTGTGACCTTATGTTAATACTTTTAATTACTTTTGATAAAACTTCAAATACTACTTTAATCTGTACTTATATATAAAATCCTTAAGTGACTGACTCACTGATTAATCACGCGATCCTGCTCAAACCACTCAACGTAAGAAGCTCAATTTTGGCATACAGGTTGATTCTAGGGTGTAGAGGTTCGATAAGAAGGGATTTTTCGAAATTCCAGTTTCAAGGTGTATCCAACACCTCTCAAATATTACAATATTTTTTATTTAAAAAACGGTCAAGTTTCCGAAAAGACGCTTAAACACGTATATTTTATTTTGTTTTTCTTACATATTTTAAGATTTTTTAAAAATATGTACAGGGTGTTTCGAAAAATCTGGTCATTGATTAATCACGATCCTGCTTAAAGCGCTTGATGTAAAAAGCTGATTTTTGGAAAACGGATTGACTTAGGGTGTAGAGGTTCGATAAGAAGGGATTTTTCGAAACTCGAATTCTAAGGGGGTGAAACCACCCCTCAAATATTATAATATTTTTTTATTTAAAAACCTGTGAGTTTTTCGGAAAAACTCTTAAACACGTAGGTATATTTTATTTTGTTGTTTTACATATTTTAAGATTTTAACATTTACACACGGTGTTTCAAAAAATATGACCATTGAGTAATCACGATAATTACGATTCTGCTTAAACTGCTTGATGTTTAAAGCTGATTTTTGGGGCAAACGGATTGACTGTGGGGTGTAGAGGTTAGATAAGGAGGGATTTCTCGAATCTCAGATTCCAAGAGGGTGAAAACGCCCCTCAAATATTACAATATTTGTTAATTAAAAAACGGTAAGTCTTTCGGGAAAACGCTTGGACACTCGCTTGGACACGCATAATTTATTTGTTTTTTTTTTCATATTTTGAAATTTTTTAAAAAATTATATAGGGTGTTCCAAAAAGTTGGGTAATTGATTAACCACGATTCTGCTTAAACTGCTTGATGTAAAAAGCTTATTTTTGGCAAACGGATTTTTCGAAAGTCAAATTCCAACGAAATGAAACTAACCCTCAAATATTACCAAGTTATATAATAATATCGCCATATTGTTTTTTTCTCGTGCTGACATAAATGTGAGAAAAATTTATCCAGTTTGTATGTTAATGGAAATTCTTGCTTTGTTTTATCATCACCATTAGAAATGATTAATTCGACGCGAACGAAGTCGCGGGTACACGCTAGGAATAATTATATTATTATAATACCTCAATTTTTTTCATGCATATTTTTATCCACCTAAACACTTTTTTCTTTATTTTCTATTATAGCTAATAAACTTTATTGATGCTAGATTATTGGGACAGCTAGAGATATATTTCGGAAGCCTATTTATTTCCTTGGTAGATTTTATTTTGTTTACTTCAGGGAATTTGTGAGTAATAATGTCAAATCAACAGTTTATTTCGCAATATTTTCCGCAGAGAGCATGTTTCGTCAGTCAGACGAACCTAATTACGAAGTGATTAAAACTAAAGTCGAAAACTACAGAGAATTATCTCGTTCTGGTTCAATGAGCCGCTACAAACTTACTGCCAGCAAGCATCGCTGTTGGCGAGATATATAGGATGTTATAAATCCCAATCAATACATAAAAACCTTATCATAAAATACTGAGCTCTCCAAGAAATTTATATTACGACTTCCGAAGTTTGTCCAGATAATTCTTTAAATTTTGTTCGTTCGTGTAGATTTCATTTGCGCTGTTAAATTGGCAGTGAAGTAACACTTGTATGTGAGTTATTTGTCAGTTATTTATCATGACTTGAGCACAAAAACGAAATTTGTAGTGTACCGAGATTGATGGAAATAATTGGGAAGATACGCAACTTAATGAGGGAATTAATGACAAGGCTGATTTGATTTCCCCTTACGTCTCAAGTGCTGTACGGTGGAGACACCAATCGTTCTGCAGCCAACGCATAAAACACTTATTTTCTCTAATTCGGCTGGCGAAGGCATATCGAAGACGGTGTGGAACCGAAAGCGACAGTGTTGCCATATTAAAATGTGTTATATCTGTAATATGTTTGACGAAAATATCTTTGGATGAAAATCCGCTGTTTATGTATTGAAAACTTCTTCTTCTTCTTCTTCCTTCTTCATACTAGGCGAATCGTCTGTTTGGTTTCGTCGTCTCTACCGGTCAGACTAACAAGTTGTGGCTTCATGGTTTTCGTGGACGTCCTAAGCTTCTGCGACCTAGCGGTGATTTGTCGCGTATAACTCTCACTATTCGTCTGCTGACCATTTTGCTGATATTCTCATTCCATTCTTTCTTTCTGCTGAGTACCCACTCATTTACATTTTCCACCTTGCATTCTCTTTTTTTGCTTTCATTTCTCTCCCTGTCCAGAAGCGTCTTTAAAGCTATTCTGCGTAATACTGTCATTTCGATTGTAATAGTTGTTTAGTTTTTGCTGTATCAGGTCGAGTTTTTGCAGTGTATGTCGTTATTGGTCGTACCGTTGCCTTCTAAATTCTCGCTTTAGTTTCCACCTCAATGTTTTTATTTTGCCATATTGTGTCATTCAGGCATGCTGCTATTTTGGTTGCCTTCGTTGTCCGTTCTCGCACCTCCGCCTCTACATCACCATATGCTGGGATTTCTATGCCTAGATACTTGAACTTCATTTCTTGCTGGATAACATTGCCCTCGACTTTCAGTTTGCATCTTAGTGGTACTTTTGATGTCGTCATGTATTTAGTTTTCTGGGTCGATATTATCATGTTAAGTGATTTGGCAGTGCAGTTAAATCGATGTAAGAAACGCTGTAGATCGTACTTATTTTCGGCTACCAATACGGCGTCGTCGGCATAGCACAGAATAATAATTTCCTGGTCGCCTATACTGTATCCCTTCAGTAAACGTACATTTCCTATTATTTCGTTCATAATGATGTTGCTAAGAAGAGGGCTCAGGGAGTCACCTTGTCGGATACCACGGTCTACATTTATTGATTCTGTCAGGACCCCTTTAATTTTGGCTTGAATTTGGTTAGCTTGATATATGTTTTCTATGGTTTAACGAGGCTGTGTGGGATTTGCTTATTGTAAAGAAGGTGTACAACGTCTCTTAGCTGCACACAGTCAAACGCTTTTTGAATGTTCAGAGTGCGAAAGAGAGATAACATCACGTATCGAGCTTTTCAGTCACTGAAAAGCTCATGAAAGAAAACTCCTTGTGTAACCATCTCCTGATGCGTGTCAAATACTCGTCAGAAAGTAATGGCAGTAAGTAAGTAATATTTAAAAACAAACATACAATTCTTTGCCTGATGAACATAATCTGTATAAATTAAGATTGACGTGTATATTGTGATTTTGGTTCACCCTGTATTAATTAAATAACTTGAGCATTTTATATTCCCCTAAACTTCAAATTAGTATTGTTAAACAATATTGATTTTAGATGAAAATATAAAAATCTTGTACAACTTATCTAACATATTATCCAGAAAATATTGCTCAAAATGAAAAAAAAACTCTTCAATAATACCAGTTAAAATGTTATACTACGTTTAATCATATTTTGTTGTCATTTTTTCCTTGTTAATCTTTAGAAATCTCCATTTATTTGATGAATTGTTTTGAGATCGTGTTTTACTGCTGAATATGAATTATTAATTATATACATTATGTGTTTAAAAAAACTACAAAGACTTTTTATTATTAAACTACAAACAGAGAAAATTTATTTACATATTTAAGAATATAAATGGAAATAAATTAGATATCAGTCGTAGTATAATGGAAAATCATCTGCAAAAAAAAATATTATCCATCCATTATAAAACTACTCCGTTTTATGTACCGGGTGGCCAACTAAGAATGGACGCCGGCTGTATCTCAGAAACTACTTATCGTATAACTTTGAGAAAAAAAATCTAATAAGTAATTCGATCAAGAAAAATCGCTGGAAATTATTTTCAAATTCGAAAAATGTCCGCTAGGGGGCGTTTCTCTCATAGCCAATCAGAAAACAGGGTTTTTCTCAAAAATATGCACGTGAACAGGTATTTTAAATATTACTATTGTAATCATCAAGAAATTTGAATTTTTTTTGTTATAGAGTATTTTGCTCTGTCTCAAAAAATGAAGTGGTGGGGGAAGGTTAAACTTGCTTTTATTTAAATAAGGATAACTCTGGTTTAGGTTAGCCGATTTAAACAAACTAGGGCTCGTTTAAAAGAGCTTTTCTTCCTTAATGATCTCCAGAATAAATTTTGTTTCCATAATTTTTTTCGTGGTGGCTAGAGGGCGCTGTTTGACATCATAACATATATTGCGCTGTAGCATAAAAAATTAAATAGGAAGCTATTTTATTTAGCTCTTTGCACAGTGAAATAGAGCAGAAAATTTCCAAAATATCAGGGCAAACCGCAACTTTCTATCTCTTGTTCTCCTAATATCTAACCGGAGATATTAAGAGAACAAATCGTGTTAGGCTGTCGCTTAGGATTATATAGTCTAAAAATTGGTAGTAGGCTAGGAAACAAAATAAGGGTAAAATGGTTACGTCAAAATACCAAAACATATATTTTAATACCATTTAATTGTTATTTATTTATGTTTGTTCTTGATTCGACCCCATAAATTAAAACCCAGGCATATTGAATCCGATGACCTAGCTGGCCATGAAAATATGCCGCTCCAGCGTCTCGATGTAAATGTGTGTGAAGTAAGTGGTATCCAAAAACCGCAAAATGAACCGCATGTTACAATTTCAAATAAACCATATGCGAAAATGTCAAAAGTCGACATATGACATAGTATTCTATTCAGAGTGTCATTTTCTATTGAATAAAGTAAAAAATACCGAAGGTGTCATTTAAAAGTCAAAACTGGTAGTCATTTTCGGTGATGAAGGAAGTGACCAAAAACAATTGGGCGTCCGGATTGCACAATGACCTTAGCGCCATAGCGCAGCCCAGTAGCCTAGTAGTCAGCCCAGTAGCGAGACAACGCGTCGTTGTTTCGCTTGCCTACTGGGCTGACTACTTGCTTTAAAAAATAATTTTAAAACTGCCGTCATTTTGTTATTAATGATCGTATCGTGCTGACTTTTGCAGAGAAATATTCATGGACCATTAACGCTTCCGACAAGCCTAGATGCAACCATTGTCAGCGATGCAACCATTGCATGAATCACTTTACTTAAAAAAAAACTATTTAAAAATACATTTTAATGTTAATACTACTAGACTAATAGAGATATAATATTAACGTTAATATTATTACCAATTTATCACGCCACCTGAACATACTTATCCCAAGCAAATAATGTTACACATGAGGATAATCACAGTGTGTTTGTTAATTTCCATAAGCAATTATTGATTTCCGTTACTAACTGATAATCTTGTGTCTATAGAGTTAAAGTTATACCGGTAAATTGTTTTCATAAATTTCGTTGGTACCGGATAGATGTAACTAATAGTTTTTACATGATTTTTCTCTCATATTTTACCGTTGAAAGAGCCATATGAAATAATACTGCGGGTATCTACATAATCATTAAAAATTTTGAAATTTTAATACAAAAAATGTTCATGTTTTAATTCTCCATCTAATAAAAAAATAATATACAGTCATTTAAAAAAACAAAGAAAAAATATTTTTTGTATTTTAGAAAGTTTGGTTTAGAATTTTGAATTCCCTCTGCAGAATTTTGAATGCAGTACTGCCGAACCCTATATGAGTCACATTGTTAATGACGGCCTAGCGATAATGCTGGAATAATGTTAAAATAAGAAAAATAAATAAATAAAAAAATACTCTTATTAATATTAAATTTATGACAATAAAATTAATTACAAAATAGCAAAGTCTAAGATATGAAATTCTGTTTAACCATAATAACAACGTAATTCTAAGAAAAATAAATACCGACATAGCTTCGGTGTCTCAGAATATCAAAAGTCCGTTCAACTAACTTTTCTAAATTATTACGAGACATTTGTCAACTCTCTTTTAAAGTGGGAAAGGAAGCGACAGTCTTGATGTCGTCGGGTTCAGAGTTATATTTCTCTCCGTCATTAAATATAAAGAACGCTGAAAATTGTACAAGTATGTTTGGAATAATAAGATTTTGGTCACATTTATTTATTTTCCCGTTGTCAGTGTAGGTTAAATTTTTTTGATGGAGTCATTATTTTGGCAGTTGGATAGACAGGTGTCCCTGTTAGTATGTATTAATTAGTATAAATTGTATTTTTTTGAGGAAATGTTTGGGGTAGTTCTGATTTATTTCGTTCTTTATGTTTTTGGGGCGCTGAACCAGAATCTCATGTTTGCTAACAAAATTTCGTGACGGAACATTAAAAAAAATGCAAAAAATGTAAAAAATGCAGTTTTTGCGGTTTTTTGCTTATAATTCCAAAAATGTGAAGTTTTCAGAAATAATACTTCTATACAAAATAAAAGTAGATAAAATTTCCTACAAATTCAGTTCTTAATATTTTTTCATCGGATATTTCGATTAGACTCTAGCGCTGGTTCAAGATTAGCGTATTTTGAACTATCGCTTCAAAATCGAGTTTTTTCTCTGAAGCCCGGATGTATACAAATTCCTTTATAAAAAACTTGGGTTGCAACAAAAAAAACTGAAAACGACTACTGTTATAATATTACATTAATAGAGCATTTAAATCTATAATGTTGTTGTTTACAGTCCTCCTGTATTAACAAATGCGTTGACAGCCTTTCTTGAATTTGCAAGGTTGAATTACTGTAACCTGTAAGAAAAAGTATCGTAGTGTTTGAGATGCCTGTCCTTTTTCTGGTTTTAGAAAGAAGGCATTCTTTATACAAGACTACAAAGGCCAATTAAAATTACTAAAAGATAAATATCCCCTCCTTATTGTTACGTAATTATTTAATAAAGCCAACGTATGTTTCTCGTAATAAGTACATCGTCATCCTCCTCAGCTTGATGTGATACAATTTTTGCCCTTTCTGTGAAATAGCAAGGACTATAGAATCAGTAAATAATATTGCAGCAGATTGCTTTCTTTGCATACTTGTCGATCTCTATGACCTTGGTGCTTCTACAATCTGCTCAGAATAGCCATCAGAAATGACAATAGAGAAAGAGAATAGGAACTAACTGAATGTTTTATCATGGAAATTTCCTTGGAAAAGTGTGGTTAGATTGTAATTATAGTTTTGTTTTCTATCTGTACAGAGTTGTTCATTATTGTAAGAAGTTTCACTTTTTCGCTTCATTTAAGTTTCATAATTTAAGAATTACCGCCCATTAATGCGCTCTATACTTTTCTCTTTTAACAAATGACAGTGGATTTTTTCATCTGCAACTATACCTGTACTTGTATTTATACATATTTTAAATATAATATAAATTTGATTTTTTTCTTGCACGACTTTTTTTGCACCATTTTTTTGAACTTTTTTGCATTTTTCTCCATATTCCGTCACGAATTTTTGTTAGCAAACATCAGATTCGAATTCATCGCCCCAAAAAACATAATAAACGGAATAACTCAAAACTAGCCCAAAACTTTCCTCCAAAAGGCGTTTTTGAGTACGATGTGACCAGACTGACTATACAGGGTGGCGCCTCTCATACGCCGCGGAGGCTCCAAGGAGAACGACAGTTTGTATTGAAATGAAATAATTGTGAGCATTTGTAGGTTAATTCAGAGCACTTTTTAAAAATATAGAGTTCTATAGGGTGTCCACAAAAAAGTTACATATCAAATTTGTGTTTTTTGTAATGGAATACCCTATATATTAATTGATTTTCGGATTCTGGGAGAAAAATAAAGGGGAGTTTTATAAGAGAAGTATATGACTAAAATGTAAGGTTTTTGACATATTTATCTATTTAACATTTTCTAGAAATACAGAACAATTTTTAAATTTCTGTTACGGACCCGTGTGGACTCGACCTAACTTAACTATATGTCCCGCCCTCAGATGACCTTAACATCGCATTAAAGAATAGACACCGTAATGATTCATTCGTTCGAGAAGAA
This sequence comes from Sitophilus oryzae, assembly GCF_002938485.1. Taxonomy (NCBI): domain Eukaryota; kingdom Metazoa; phylum Arthropoda; class Insecta; order Coleoptera; family Curculionidae; genus Sitophilus; species Sitophilus oryzae. The sequence goes on along the minus strand of NW_022145957.1, from coordinate 841,545 downwards.
TCGAGTCCGACTGTAATGGACTAGTACATACGAGAACATTCGAAAACCTTCTCTACGCACCCAACGATCTATGGACTATTCTAGAGTTCTTTACCTGTCGGTATAAAAGCCGGCGGCTGTGTCCTACAGGGGGCAGTTATAAATATAGAGTTGACGCGCTAAAATTCAAAATAAATTTTTAGTTATAAATCGTTTGTAAATAGTTCTATAAGTCTTTTATCGTTATTGTTTTTGTTAATTAGTGTTAAATAAATAGTGTTTAAATAAATTGTGACTTTCTATCCACACGGAACCGACGAAAAACGTAACATTACAATAAAAGCTACCTAAATTGGATTTTACCCGGTATAGCCTAATATGTAGTTAAATTAACTATTGTACTTTAAATCAAATTAACACTTGATCCAAAAAGTTACACAGGTTGGGACAAAATTAATATTGAACATTGGCCACCTTTAAAAGCAGGTTACTCTCTTATTTTAAATGGAACACCCAGTATATCATTCCGATATTCAATGGAGAATTCATGTTTCTTCAAAATACTATTAAGGTTGCCTACCCCTCAAAGAAAGATTTTCCTAGATATTTTCATTTACATGATTTGATCTGAGTAGATCTTTATTATTTGATAAAATCTAGGTGGCTGTGATATGGTTTTACTTTTACACTGGACGCACTTCTGGAAAGTGCGTCCAGTGTAAGAGTAAAAGTGTTTTGGTGTATTGTGGTGATTTAGTGTTTTATTTTGTTGTGTACAAACAAACAAACAACAAACAAACAACGCTTTATTGTGCAAAAAGCCAAAACAGCTTCATCGACAAAGCACTCACAAACAACAAAATCACAAAAAAATACAAACAACAAAAAATACACAATACAAATAATACAATTCAAAAAAATTTAAGACTTTAAAATTACAAAAAGAATATACATGGACAATTTTATACGCAGTAAATAGATATAATTTTAAAGTTATAGAATATTAAATACTTGACCTTTGACCAGTGTGTGAGATGATCAAAATTTTAAAATACAAAACTGTTCATAATTAAACATCAAGAAAAAAGTCGTTTACCGCATATAGGGCTCTCTCCAGTAGGTATGATTTTAAAGCTTTGCGAAATGCGGGAAAGAATGAAAGCGATTTGATATTCAAAGGCAGATGATTGTACATTTTTTTGGCATTGTACAGTATTGAACGCTTAACTAGTTCTGAGCTCGGGGTTGGCAGATAAAAATCGTGCTCTGCATTCCTAAGTGGATAGTTATGAGATGGCCTTTCGGGAATAGCAGATATGTGCTTGCGGATTAAGCAAACGGATTCAAAAATGAATAAAGAAGGAAGAGTCAGTATTTTCAAATTTTTAAAGAAATTCTGGCAGTGAGTTCTACTGTTTAGTCCCAATAAATATCGAACTGCTCTCTTCTGAAGTATGAAAACACGATCAAATTTTGTTGCGCAGCAAGTACCCCAGAATGGAAGAGCATAACGAAGATGTGACTCAAAAAGGGCATAATAGGCTATTCTAGAGGTTGAGAAGTTAAGTTCCTTAGAAACTGATCTTAGCGCAAAACAGGCAGCGCTTAGTTTCTTTGATAGAGCTTCAATGTGAAAGTCCCATTTTAACGAGTTGTCTACAAAGTCCTAAGAATTTCACAGAGTCCACGACGTCAATAGTAGTGTTATTAAGTACAAAAGGTTGTATAGTACTTTTTATATGACAAAACTTTAGTTTTTGATAGGTTGAGGCATAGGAGATTAGAATCGCACCAAGACTTAATGGTGCGTAAGTCACTGGATATAGTATCATATAGCGCCGCAACATCTGGGCCGCTCCAAGTAAAACTAGTATCGTCCGCAAAGAGGCAGATTTTACCGCTAATGTCTAGATTTGCAATGTCGTTGATGAACACCAGAAACAAAATAGGGCCAAGTACTGAACCCTGAGGGACACCACATTCTATAGGCTTAGAAGAAGACATAGACGTATCAATCCTCACAAGCTACCTTCTGTTGCCAAGATATGACTTAAGCCATTCGAGCGGCACTCCCCTGAAACCATAGTATTGCAATTTGTTAATTAAGATATTATGATTTACACAATCGAAAGCCTTAGAGAAATCACAGAAAATTGTAGCTGTAGAGTGATGGTTATTCAGGCTAGAGTATACATTACATTATTAAAAAGGTCGAACATAGCATCATTTGTGCAACTGTTACTTAGAAATCCAAATTGATGGGTAGTAAGTATTTTATATTTAAGGAGAAAATATAGAAACCTTTTTTTAACCAATCTTTCAATGATCTTAGATAATGTGGGCAGGAGTGCAATTGGGCGATAGTTCGAAGCTTCATCTTTATCACCTACTTTATACAGAGGAATAATTATTGCTGTCTTAAGGCAGTTTGGAAAAACTCCTTTTTGGAATGACTCGTTAATTAAAGTAGTAAGATGGTTTAATGTGCATTCAGGAAGTTCAGAGAACATTTTGAGAGTAAGCCCATCAGTCCCAGATGAGGATTTGTTTTTAATATTATTAATTGTACTACGGAGCTCATCTAATGCTACGGGCGTGAGGAAGAAACTGTGTAAATTCTCATTTGCTTTAGGGAGATATGAAAGTGAATCATGGGAAGGAGTTATGGTGTTCACTAAATTTTTAGCCACATTAACAAAATAAGTGTTTAAATCTTCAGGTGAATTAAAGACTGTGCCAGACGAAGAAGTCTTATTCTTTAAGTCATTTACACCAAAGGTTCCAACGCCCATCTGTAATCTTCAATATAGCTGTCTAATTAGTTCAACTTTAACAACTAGTTATCATTTTGTGTCAGTTAAAACAACAAAATCTCTGTGTTCACTAAATTTTTAGCCACATTAACAAAGTAAGTGTTTAAATCTTCAGGTAAATTAAAGACTGTGCCAGACGAAGAAGTCTTATTCCTTAAGTCAGTACCACTAAAGGTTCCATCGCCCATCATTTTGTGTCAGTTAAAGTCGACTAACTAGTGTCGACAACATGAGAGAAATTATTGTAACTGCTTTTTGAGGTAGAACTTTACATACGCTTTTTAAAATGAAAAGATCCTTTTGAAAAGACAATGATTTTATGCAGTTAACAGGAAAGGAAGCATTTTGAGGATTTGATTTCATCTAACTAATTTTTGTCGTATAATAATTATAGGTTTATATTTAGTTTTAATTCTGTAATAATTAAAATGTTTTAAACGTGTATCTTTTTATTACCCTTGAGTATTTTACTCTACAATATTTAATTTTTGTTAAACTAAAAATTACACAACTTTGATGTGTAATTTTTTTGGGGGCACCCTGTATAATTCTATATATTTTTATAAAATGCCTTTAGTTAACCTACATATGCTGCCAACATTTCATTTCGATATAAACTACCGTTCTCCTTGGAGCTTCTGCGGCGTATTAGAGGCGCCATGCCCTCCTGTATGCCTTTTAGGATCAATCGCTAGTCATTAAGTAATACCATTTTAAACAAATACCGTTTAATTTTTATTTAGCTTACTTATTTAAAATATTTGAATTAAATCTGTACAAAAATGAAATTATCATAAATATTTTCAGCCATAAGTGGAACAGAAATAAGAAATTTAGAACAGTTATAAAAGTCGAGAAAGGGCGAGACATTTGTTATAAATTTAATTTTTAAAGTACTGTAAATCATTAAACCGCTGGTCGCAGAGCGATAAATTTTTAAAAGCCGTATGCGAAACCAAAAGCAATACTTTTTGGTCCAAGAAACACCAATATGCCAATACGTTATAACTATGAAATACTGCAACGGTCTCGGACCAAAAGCAATATTACTTAAAAGTTTTTGCCTGTATGATGTATGAAGGAGTAAGGTAAAATGAACGTGTTAAGAAATTAAAACATTTTATATTACTTATACCTATATTATTACTGTTATCTACTTAAAATATAATTAATTAAATTAAGTTACAGTGCCAGAAAAAAGTCTGCGTCATATGTTTTCTTAATGATAGATCCTATCAAAAACAGAAACTGTAAAAAATTGTGTGTGCACATATTTGAAGTGAAACTTCTTACTAACAGCTATTAAATTGGAGGATTTGAAGAACATGTTTGGTAAAAGTGATATACAGGGTGGCGCCTCTCATACGACGCGGAGACTCCAAGGAGAACGATATTTTGTATTGAAATTAAATTTTGTGAACATACGTAGGTCAGTTCAAAGCACTTTTTAAAAATATAGAGTGTTCTAAAGGGTGTCCCCAAAAAAGTCTATCTATATAGTCCCCATATCAAAGTTATGTTTTTTGTAATGGAACACCCTATATATTACTTGATTTTCGGATTCTGGGAGAAAAATAAATGTTTCATGAGAGAAGTATATGACTAAAATGTACTATGGTTTTTGATATATTTAACATTTTCTAAAAATAAAGAACAATTTTTAAATTACAATAAAAGCTACGTAAATTAGAATTTACCTGGTCTAGCCTAATATCACAGAATATCTACGGAATACCTACGCAACAGAAAAATACTCGAAATGAAAGAGATAAAATTTTGGTATCTTAAAGTGATATTATTCGATAAAATTGCACAAATAGAATACTAGATGGCGCGACAATATCATAATTAGAATATAATTAGAAATTTTGAACTTTCGGTTTTGGATCGACGGCTCGTCGACTGCCTTGTAGCTCGGCTAAATCTGCACAGTTGCCAGATTCAAAAAGGCATTCCATTCTTTTTACTGTGTATAATTAATGCAGTATGTGTTTCTTTCTATTCTTCTTTTCTTGTCAGATAAACTTATATTAATTATACCTTTGCTATTAAAATAGTTTTAAGTATATTATTACAAAACATATACATTTTTAATATACACTACCTTATTACTAAGAAAATACCTTTAATTACCTTTAAAATTAATAATATATAGGGCGATTGATAGTGATATTTATTAATGCTGGAACGTTAGTAATGAAATATAAGTTTAATAATAATGGAAATAATTTATTAAAATGCAGTACAAAAAATGTTAACTGACTAAAAAATACTATAATAACAAATTTCTTCCGTTTGCCACGTTATTTATATAGACCTAGGTAGATTTTAAAAAGTGACACAAGTACAATTAATAATATATTAGTTCGGCATAAAAGTTGCTGTCACGACATCGACCAATAAATTAAAATTCGTAACATAAATTAAAATTATTAATTAAACAAATCTTTATAAAGAAACGCAAGTATGCCAAATTTGGCCCAATCGAACTCCAGGAAATGATATCATAATAGTTTACTATATTATGGTACCACTTTATATGCTTTAAGGTACCATAATATTGCAATGTCACCGAAGATCCGTAGTAGGTATACCAAATTTAAGAACAATCGAACGCCATGAAATGGTATCGTAATATGGTACTATATTACGGTACCACTTTATATACATCATAGTACAATCATATTACAATGTAACCGAAGATACGTAGTATACCAAGTTTAAGCCCAATCGAACGCCAGGAAATGGTATCGTAATATGGTACTATATTAAGGTACCACTTCATATGCATCATAGTACCATCATATTACAATGTCACCGAAAATACGTAGTATCCCAAGTTTATGCCCAATCGAACGCCATGTACGTAATATAGTACTATATTATGGTACCAGTTGATATGCTTCATGGTACCATAATAAAGCAATGTCATCAAAAATACGCAAGTATATATCAAATATGAGCTCAATCGAACGCCAGGAAATGGTATTGAAATATGGTACTATATTAAGGTACCACTTTAATTGCATCATAGTACCATCATATTACAATGTAACCGAAGATACGTAGTATATCAAGTTTAAGCCTAATCGAACGCCAGGAAATGGTATCGTAATATGGTACCTCTTGGTACTCCATGATACCATAATATTACAATATCACGGAAGATACGTAGTATCCCAAATTTAAGCCCAATCGAACGCCATGTACATAATATGGTACTATATTATGGTACCAGTTGATATGCTTCATGGTACCATAATAATGCAATGTCATCAAAAATACGCAAGTATACAGGTCCGGTAATAGGATATCTAGGCATAGGAATTACATGCATTGGAATGAAACGCCTATAAAAAGTCTAAGCTTAAACAGAGATGGACAACAACTTCCCCGTTTCCACTTCCACTACGACTGTCGAGTTAGACAAACTCCAATAAGATAACAAATTTTGGAAATTCCTCCGCCTCCCATCCACCCATGATATCCACCTGCCCTTTATCACCATTATTTTATTTCCCTTCCCGCGCCTCCGCAAAACGCCATCACGTCAGTCCACACAGAGTTGCCAGGTCTACCGGTTTCGTCTGTAAGCTACCGATCTACCGATTTAAACAAAAATCTAACGATATGTTCAACTGCGTCTTTAGTCTAATCTGACTTTATTATTGTTTATTAAATTTTATTTAGTAATCATAGGTCATCGTTCTGTCTAGTTGCAGAGTGACAAATATATTCCTACAAATCCTTATTACTCTTATTAGGCGCGGTATTGGCGATATGCCCGAAGATGTTGATATCTTTTGAAAAGATTTTGTTTCATTCATTTACTAAAGTTAAACCCATATTTTCCCCCCAAAAAATATAAACAATAAACAAAATCTAAGTTAAGAAACAAACTGAATACGAATAAATATTTTAGTGCTTTTCCTGTCAAAAAAATATATTAATATGAAAAAAGAGTTGAGAGTTGCTACAGCTTTCCCATTGAAATGAAATTAATTTTAGATATCACTGATCAAAATTTGTACAAAGGTAAAAGTGACTGCTATCCCTACTTGTTATAGTTTTATTAATATATTAATATTGTTTAATTCAATATATTTTTTTTTTAATATTAAATAATATACCTCTACCTCAACCCGGATTCATCCACTCCTGGATATAGGTCTCTCCTATCCTTTTCCATGACTCCCTGTTTTGTGCTATATTTAACCACCGTTTACCTGCCACTTCCTTAATGTCACGCAGGACGTGCCCCTGCCCACGAGCCTTATAGCTTATCTCCCAAGACCATACTGGGGAAATCACTGTCCCATCTCATTCTCATATCCAAACCTCAAAATTTTCTAATCAAAAGCGTGGTCTTGAAATTACCAAACCTCTAAACCACGAAATGTCGAACCTTAAAACAAAACTACCCCAGGCGAGTAGAACGTATGATTCAGAATCTCGCACTGAATATAATATACCTACCTATTTCTAATTCTTGTTATATTTACTATATTTGTATTTTATTTGAGTGATCTAGTATTACGATACATAGGAATGCTAATTTTGGACTTAAATATTATATTTTATTTTGTTTCTGTACTTTTGATTTTTGTTGAAGATCTACCGAGAAGTAGGCAAGATAATGGGATTAGAAGATTCGGGATTTAGGATAAGCCAACATAATTTTGATTTAACAGAATGGCAACACTGTCCTTCGTCTTTCTATTTTTTCCATTCTATTCTATTAGTAGCCGGTAGCCCCCACACAAGCGTCTTAAAGACCCGCCCCCTCACGCAGAAGCTCTCTCGTCGTATCACTTCTATGATCACTTCCCCTATACACTGGTAGGGAAAAGACACTTTATCCGTCTCTGTTGTACTGCAGTGTATTTTGCAGCCTTACCATCTTTTTTTATCGCATTGAAAAGCTCCTATTGCTAATGAAATTTTGCCACACGTGTATATCAAATATGAGCTCAATCGAACGTCAGGAAATGGTATTGAAATATGGTACTATTTTAAGGTACCACTTTATATGCATCATAGTACCATCATATTACAATGTCACCGAAAATACGTAGTATACCAAGTTTAAGCCCTATTGCCGCCATGTACCTAATATTGCTATGTCATCAAATATGGTACTATAGAAAGTACCACTTTATATGCTCCATGGTACCATGATATTACAATGTCACTGAAGATATAGTATATCAAGTTTAAGCCCAATCGAACGCTATATGTATCGTAATATGGTACTATATTATAGTATCACTTGATATGCTTCATGGTACCATAATATTGTAATGTCAAGAAAAATAGTATATATCAAATACCGTATGATACCGAAAAAAACGGCGTCCGCTTGGCTGGAAAAGGACGATCGATGACATTTCCTATATAAATTTATATATAAAATGACAGCTATATTCATTTCATAGCCATCGCTAACGCCGTTTTTTCCCGATTATACGATATGAACTTGGTATGAACACAATCGAACGTCAGGAAGTCGTATCATAATAGTAGAACAATACTTATTATATTGTCGCCGAATTACAATGAAAATTCAGGATTCAATTAGACAATCAAACGTCAGGAAGTGATTGTAATTTAGCTCATAAGATTTAATTCCAACTAACATGGCAAATTGAAAAAAACAGCTCTGATCTATTTTAATATGTTAAAATGATGTAGCAAATTTGAAGATACGCTTTATCAGGAAGTATTACGATAAGAATTACACAATGGCAACACTGCACAAAATTCTTTTAAATTTTGTTTGTAGAAAACTGTTTTCTTTTAAATTTATTGCCCTCTATTATGTAGTAGCGAAACTACCGCATCAAAATATCTGATTTGGAGACAGGCTTTTGCTACCTACAATTTTATACATGTAACGAGGCTTCTGTTGCGTAGCTAGATATTCTGTGCTAATATGTAGTTAAATTAACTATTGTACTTTAAATCAAATTAAACCTCGATTCAAAAAGCTATATAGGGTGAAACAAAATTAATATTGGTCACCTTTAAAAGCATGCTATTCTTTAATATAAAAGCCAAAGCAATAAGACTTTAAGTCTCGGTCTCAACATTTAATATGAAAAAATTAAATTGTTACACGTGTTTCGCTCAAACGAGCATCATCAGACAAATTTACAGATAAGGTCACACCACACACGTTTACATCTTTAATATTAAAACAACACTTCACTTAAAACAACACTGTAAATGTGTCTGATGATGCTCGTATCAGCGAAACACGTGTAACAATTTAATTTTGTCATATTAAATGTCGAGACCGAGACTTAGAGTCTTATTGCTTTGGCTTTTATATTATTACAAACCAGGTCTCTTTGAGTTCAATGGACGCCTTTTTTAAATGTTACTCTTTTATTTGAAATGGAACACCCAGTATATTATTCCGATATTCAATGGAAAATTCATCTATCATCTCTTCAAAATACTATTAAGGTTGTAAAACAAATATTTTCCTAGATATTTTCATTTACATGATTTGATCTGAGTAGATATTTATTATTTGATAAAATAAAATCAATAGGTGGCTGTGATATGTCTGACGTTACTTCTACATCGCTGTCTAATTAGTTCACCTTTAACAACTAGTTATCATTTTGTGTCAGTTAAAACAAAAAAAAATCTTAGAAATTTGCCAAAAATACAAATTTATCCTACATCAGTAAGAATTGATATGATTCTATTAGTTGCACACTGATTTCACCAATTAATAGAATACTTAAATGCTCTCTATTATCTAGTCTGGGTTTTTTTTATGGGTATAATATGTTAAAGACAGTGTTTACAAAACTCGACCAACTATTGTCGAAAACATGAGAAAAATTATTGTAGTTGCTTTTCGAGGTAGAACTCCACATAAAATGCCTTTTAAAATGAAAATATCTTTTCAAAGTACGAGAAATGGGGACTGAGATTATAGTCCAATTTTAATAAATCCCCAAATTGTATTATAAAAAATATACCGGGTGCGTCTCAAAAGTGGCTCACCCCTATAAGTTTTTTAATTTTTTTCAGTTAAAGAAACGAGATTTGGTATGTTAGTATATAACATAAATTATGATTGAATGACGTATTCAATTGTTTTCAGTCACTTCCTGTTTCACCGGAAATAACTGCAACTTTTGATTTTTAAATTGCATCCTCGGTATTTCTTTACTTTATTTGGATTTTGAAGTTTTTCAATTTACTCTGAATAGAATGAATGATATCATATGTCAACTTTTGACATTTTCGCATATTATGGAATGAAATTATAACTTACGGTTCGTAACGAAAAATTATTCGTAAAAAGTGCTTTTTCGAAATATGCTAATGAGCTACCTTCGTTCTATTTGAAAAAATTGAGATATTTTTAAAAATACGATTTGGGCATTTTCTAACTTGTCAGGACAAGACACTAAAAACATTAGACGATCAAATCTATTTTTTCAAGGCTCCCTGATTAAGAATTAGTGTTTTTAACATAGCCACGGCACTCTAGATTGAATTTTAAAATTAAATTTTTATTAAGTAAAAAAAATAGTAATAATAAAAAAGTCGAATAAAGTAAAAAAATACTGAGGGTGCAATTTAAAAATCAAAAGTTGTACTCATTTCCGGTGAAACAGGAAGTGACCAAAAATAATTGAATACGTCAATCAATCCTAATTTATATCATATACCAAATCTCGTTTTTTTTTATCTGAAAAAATAAAAAAGTTATAGGTTTGGGCCATTTTTAAGACGCACCCGGTATACCTACTGTTTTTTAAATGAAATAGTATAAAAAATAAAAATAAACTGAGGCAAAAATAACTTTAGTTGCAGTATACAATGTTGCTGAAGTTTTAATCCGCGCAATTTAATTTTCCACTAAAATCCTACTTCAAAATCCTAAAACTAAATAAATAGGAGTGTTTAAATCCAAATATATCACAGCTTTTATAAATTACAGGCATTTTCAACTCTACAATGGGATTGAAATAGATTAGTGATTAATGATAAAGGATTTAGGAAAATGGAAGTAGCAAATACTTCCTACTTACATAACCTAACCTAACCTAATCAAATGAGTAATAAATTGCTTCATTATGTTAATTATATTTTTTTTTTCACGCTGTAAAATATATTTCATTGAACTAGTTTATGCTTGCTGTTCATATGACAACACTGATATTATTTGACGTTTACAAATCGATACCTATCGCGACATTTATTGAATTGTAATCGAATACCCGTTAAAAAAACGGTAGTAACACACAGATTATAATCTTTGTTTTTTCTTTATTGTTTTTCGTGGTTCCAATTTTCGGAATCGGGTACTAGTTAGGTTACTAGTTTGCGCACATAGCACGCCCACTTATCGCCTCTAAAATTGTGCACAGTGCCTGACCGGCACAGTTATTAGAGAAATATCGGAAAACCGAATAGCGTCATCCAGTATTGACGCGTACCTTATCATGGTTACGATATGCGCGAGTCAATTTTTAACGCAACACCCGCTAATAACGTTACCGCCTGACGTAATTTGCGGATCAATTACACCAAGCGCTCTTTCTAAATAACCTCTGATAACGTTTAAAAATTGCTTAAATGGGCATGTGCGGGTATTTGACAACCGGAGCCGGCCGGCGAGATCTTTTATTTTAGGTTATGTTTGAATTGTTTTGAATTATTGCTTTAGTTTTATTAAGAAATTTGATATTTAAATAGCTGTGATTAGTTTTAAATAAATATGGCCCAAAATATAGATTCCAACTCTTCCAATACTAAAGAACCTATAAACAGTCTTAGGTTTACAGCAGATGACGACTTCGGTTTAGCGATATCTCTCTATTACGCTGTTTATTGTTATTTTACGCGAGTTTATTTTTGCGCATAGGAAATTTGACTCGTTTGCACATCGTCATAAAAAACAATTTTCGTACCACGAATTAGGGACAAGATTTTTATCTGTATACTTATAGGATACCTAATCTGTGGTAGTAATATCTGAGCTAATTGTATATCATTCGCATTTTTGTTTTTGTTTTATAAGAAGTAGATTAAAATTGTATTTTAAAGTTTTACTTAAAAATTTAAAATATTTGTTCTAATAAGATTATAATGATTCGTGTCTTGCAAATAAATTTATATTCTGGTGTAAGAAAGATGCTGAAGATGTTTACGTCAGTTGGAGAATTTGAATAATTATTTATTATATTTAGAAAATGTCGCCTTTGAAGAGCTAAGGGCTTGCTTTGGGACTTATTAATTCTAATTTGTAATTCGTAATATTTCTTCCGAATATCTATCAAAAATACCAGAATATCGTGACCTCTAAAGAGGGAATAATTATATTTTTACGATTTGAACTTCAAGAACTTTCTAAAAATATAGGTTTTGCAACTCCTTTATGTTGATATAACAATTTAACTAATTGTTTAACAATGTAGAATTACCATGCAAAAGCATTTTAGTTGTTTCAAGCCCTTTCAGGCATATTTGCTAATCTTAGCTAATACCTGACTAGTTCCAAAATTTTATTTTTAGCCGACCATACCAACAGGTATGGTAAGCTATTAAGATCGGCGAAAAAAAAGTTTTTTTAATTTCACTCAAAATGGGTTATTTGGATCATAAATGAGCTAAATACAAAATATTTGCATGGTGTCTGTCTCATGGGTCAAACATCAGCCAAATTCGCACAACACGCTAACTCAAAAACCGCTGAACTGATTTTCTGGCCATTAGTTTTTGGTGGTGGTGGGGGGTTGGTAAGGGGGTATGGGAGGGGGTTAAAAATTTTAATAAATCGTAACTCCAAAATTACAGTAGCTAGCAAAACGCGGTTTTCAAATTAAGATTACGAATAATATTTGCAACAAAATTTGTAATAACATCAAAATCAGTCAAAGTCGCAGTTTTCCAGATATTAACATATTTTAGTATGGGAGGCTATACGTGCGTCCCGGCGCCAATTTTTTGTGTTTAATGATAAAAAAAACACGATTTTTTTCTGGCAATGACACATAACTGTTGTCAGTAGTGATGATTTGTTGTAATGACGATTTTTTTACCACAACACAATTTTAATAAAGCCCCTACAATGTTTTTAATGAATGTTCTATCCATATAAGTAATATTTATTTTATAAAGTGCAGTGGCGGACTAAGCCTGTCGGGGGCCCGGGGCGGCAAAGCTAAATGTGGCCCCCGGTCTGCACATTTTGTAAAGATTGAATGACGTACGAATAATGGTTGATAAATTACAAGTATTTATATACAGTACTAATTGTAATAAAAATCGATATATACACAGGGTGTCACAGAAATAAGTGCAAGTATTTTAAGGGGTGGTAGATAAAAGAACCATATTTTTTCTTTATCGTTTTTCAAATAAGTCCAAAATAACGGAGTTATTTTACTTTGAAAATATACAAAAAAAAATTTGCTCTTGTAAATTTGTTTTTGTAAACTTAATCTTATAGCTATGTTGTCATATTAACAAGAAATTATGTTTTTTAACTAAAATCTAAAAAAATTCCCGAAGTTTTCAATTGTTTTTTCGCGAAAAAAACCTCATCGTTTCTGGGGTTGAACTATACCACCATAAAATACTTGTACTTATTTCTGGGACACCCTGTATATTACAGTCAGTATGTCCCCGGATTGTCTTTACAAGAGGAAACACTTTTTAGTTATTGGCTTTTTGAAAAAAATGCGTTCTTCATAAGAATTTTTGCTTGTTGTAAAATGGCGTTTATAATTTTCTAAATATCCATACCATTTTAGAAAAAATTAAAAAAAAACATAAAAATGTAGTTTTTTAATGTATTTTTTCCCCAAAAAAAATCCTAAAAAAACTAAAAGTCCTAAAAATTAAAACGCTATGGTAATATAATTTCGATTTCATTTTTTGATAGATCGTTATAATTCATTTAGATTATCGTCATATTTTTGATGTAAAATTATCACATTTTCCGATAACTATTATCACCCTTTTCGTAGCATTGAACTAAATAAATTTTGTGCTTCTTTAACATTTTAAAACAGCAAAAAATATAACTTTGATTAAAATTCTGTCAATAATAATCTATCAAAAAATTATCACGAAATTATATTACCATAGAAAGGCGTTTTATTTTTACTAGTTCAAAAATTCAACTACATTCTCATGTTTTTTTTATTTCTCTCTAAAACGGTATGGAAATTTGGAAAAGTATAAACAGGAATTACCATTTTAGAACAAGCAAAAATTTTTTTGAAGACAATCCGCGGACATACTGTAGATACAAATATGTTATTCATCGACAGTGCCGTTTTTACGTAGAGACCCGACGCGCAACGGGCTCCGACCAAAGAATTAAGGGCGCCCTCGAGGGCCCCAGCTTCAAAAAAGTATCAAAAACGATAACATCATTTTTTTTAAAGCTTATAATAATACATTCAAATTGAAAAACGAATGCAATTTGACGTAATAAAACAATCCCCGAGCGAATGTTTACATATATTTAATGGCAATTTATGATGACAAAGTGATGGGAGAATACCGCGTTACTTTCGCGACCGTTTCAGGTAAATACCGCAATTTTGTAAGGGGCCCTTTACAAAATCACGGTATACTCCTATATAGGTCCAGAATAAATAATAATTATTCGAATATAAAAATAATAATTATTCGATATTCTAAACAAAGAAAATTACCCCTTGATTTAATTTCGTAAATAGAAAAATGCCATTGACAATTACTGGGGCCTAATAATTGATCTGCAGGGCAAAATAGATAGTAGAAGAGGTCAGGGACGCCGACGAACATCATGGCTGAAAAATATTAGACAGTGGACGGGAATGACGACCGTACATCTATTCAGGGCGGCTGTCAATAGGATTATGTGGACCAACATGATTGCCAACATCCATAGAGGATAGGCACTGAAAGAAAGAATAATTAAACGATTAAACGAAGTTACCTGAAGTTCGATCGTAATTATTTGATGAATCTGGTCCCAGGACATCAGTTGATTATTTACTATGTAGTCCGCCCCTGGCGCGTGTGCTCACACATGTTTAAAGTATTTTCTCCTGTCGCTCCTTTCCTCCGCGATCCGTCTTCATATTGTTTAAATGATGCGTGAAAAATCGCAACTAAAAGGGGTCAGCCAAAAAATGGCGTTGGGTAATGGGTGGGAACTGATGTCCTGGGACCAGATTCATCAAATAATTACGATCGAACTTCAGGTAAGTTCGTTTGATCGTTTAATTATTTTTCAGAATCTGGTCCCAGGACATCAGTTGATTATTTACTATGTAGTTGTTTAAAGTTGTTGCGATTTTCTCTATTTTTAATTAGGATTTTGTTCTAATTATTAAAATAAAACACCGCAGGCTAAAAGAACGTAAAGAAATATATTTTCTTAACTAGGACCTACTTCAATATAAAAGTGCAAATATACTAAACGGTTAGGTATCGAGTGGCCCTAGATTTTTAACAATAATAAGCAGAAGTTAACATTTGGTAACTGAACATAAAACTTCTAAATCCTAATAAGTACAGAAGTACATAACAAAAAACGAAACGAATCTTAATCTAGTCTGTTAATCTTAAGATTGCTTTGGCAAAATCAGTCTTCTTGGTTAATGGTCGGTTATAGTGCCTAGCAAATGTTGCGGTTTTTTCAGACCACCCAGCAGTACGACAAATTAGCTCTAGAGAAACCCCTGCTCTAAAAGCCGCTGAATTCGATGCATGACGAGTAGAATGTGGTTGAAATTGACTTGTGTCAATTCCTGAAGCTTTTAGCGCCTCTTTAACCCACCGACTTAGGGTTTGCTTGGATGCTTTTTGGTGAGGTTTTGTAGAAGTAATGAAGAGAAAATCTTGATTTTCCCGAAGAGGCTTAGTTATTTCTACATAACTTAACAATGCCGAAGCCGCACAAAGAAACGAATTTTCCTTAAAAAATGGAATGTGTAGGCAAGGCTGTGTTTTAAGAGTACCAGACGTCTTAATCTGGTCCGAGATAAAAATTTGGATTTTTTCCTCGTCGATAATAATGTTTGAAAGTCTAATTAGCGAAATTGTTTGGAGACGTCCACCAGTCACAAGGGCCAAAAGACTAACCAGCTTTATCGATAAGAGTTTTAGGTTTTGTGTGGATATACCGCTTAGATAATTCAGCAAAGGTTTGGGATCCCAAGTGGAATCATACTTGGGTCTAGCCGGCCTTAATCGAGAGGCCCCTTTAAGAAATCGCTTCAAATTAGTGTCCGATGCTATATTGTTTGTGAGAATCAGAGAGAGGGCTGACCGGTGGGAATTAAATGTACCATATTTAAAAGGGTGATTATCAAGAAGTTCTTGTAACTTCGCTAGGAACAGCCTCGAAAACAGAAACATTTCTTTTGTGGCAAAAATCCCACCATAATTTATAGGATGTGTTATACTGCCTCATTGTGGCCTCCGAAATTGAGAATAATGCCGTTTCCACTGCTGATTAGGGAACCCCCTTTTTTACAAGTGCCGTGCTGACAATCTGCCGGCAACCAGGGTAAGCTGCCTCCGGAGTAGATGCTCTTTCCTAAAAGGACACGACAAAAGATTATCACTGGGGTTGAAAGTGATTATATCACCTATTGATAGTTTTTTAAACAACGGGTACCAAGGCTGTACTGTCAGTATGGTACTACCACATTGATACCCTCTGCCTTGTCTTGGATAATCTTCTGAAGCGTGCGTAGGATTAACGAAAAAAGGTGGAAATGCATAAAAGACCACCGGTTCCTGTTCACGGCCAAGGCAGGCGTCAACTGCTATGGATCCTGGATCTTTCTTCCAAGACACATAGTTTGCATTTATTATTAATTCTAGAGGCG
This sequence comes from Sitophilus oryzae, assembly GCF_002938485.1. Classification (NCBI taxonomy): domain Eukaryota; kingdom Metazoa; phylum Arthropoda; class Insecta; order Coleoptera; family Curculionidae; genus Sitophilus; species Sitophilus oryzae. The sequence continues at coordinate 824,888 of NW_022145957.1, read as the reverse complement.
TAAAGATCTACCTCCGATTTTCCCAGAGTATTTACGATACACTCAAATGCCTCTGCTGATAGCTCCCACTCTGTTTTTTTGCCATAGCAGTTTTCCGTGATTCAGAGTCTGCTTCACAATTTTCCTCTGAAGGTATATACGACGCAAGAAGCCAAATGTTTTGTTCTTCACACCACGACCATATTTTTTCTGGCTAATTTGCTTAAATTCGGATACTGAACGCTGCCCATGCGATTAATGTATGATACGGCGGTTGTATTGTCTGCCCGTACTAAAATGTTACAGTTCGATAGATCCTGCGCAAAAACATTTTAGTCCGAAAAATCGCGGCCTGAAGCTCCTAAATGAGTGAATGTGAAGTGTTTTTTAGCATCCGCTCTGACCAATATTAGAATCCGTGGGTCCGATCTGTTCCACAGCAGGCGCCCATCCAGTTGTGCTTGCATCGGTATATATTTCAATAGGAAAAGTGTCATGCCTAATATCGTTGTAGGTTGTCAAAATATGTTATTATCCACGCAATACAGGTCGTCAGATAAAGTAGCGTGTGGGACCGACATGAGTGGCATTATAATTACCATGATTTTTCGTAGCAGAGCCAGAAATTTTCCCTCTCAAACTGTTGTTTGACATACAGCCAACCATATTTTACTGCAGGGCATGCCGAGGTTAAAACTCCAATGAACTTAGCAAATTCCCTGATTCTACATTGTTTTTGCATGTAAATCTGAATTAACGATTTTATTTTTAATCTTTTTCCATTGGAAGTTCCAACCTTAAAGTCTGGCTGCCAAACATAAAACCTAAAAACTTCTGGCTCGTACTTGGTGGAGTAGCCTGCATTTTCATAGTTAATTAGAAACCCAAACTCTGTAGAAGCTGAACTGTAAATACAGTGTTCTTTTGACAATCATCAAAAGTATCGGCTATAATTAAAAAATCGTCAAGATAATTGACACAAAAAATTCCATGTTCTCTAAGAATCTTAATGACTGGTTTTAAAAGCTTTGTGAAACAGAATGGTGCTACTGACAAACCAAATGGCAAACAACCAAATTCAAACAAATCTCCCTCAAAACTACATAGTAAATAATCAACTGATGTCCTGGGACCAGATTCTGAAAAATAATTGATAATTAAGTAAATATCTGCTTCCATTTATACTGTGTTTAGTTTGCGTATACTTATGGTTTGCATACTCTAACTACAAATTGCTTTATAACTACTGAACACATATTGGCCTATTTGCCAGTTGAATAAAAAATTACTTATTAAGATTTGGAGGCCCACTAGAAGAGGGGGCCCGGGCCGGATCGCCCTTCCGCACCCCTTAGTCCGCCCCTGATAAAGTGAGCGTAAAAGAGCCTGTTAAAAGCGACACAAAATAAAATGTATAAACCGTACAAAACCAAATTATATTTAAAGTACTTATTACAACATTGTGACGATTTCAAAAACATTTTGCGGATGTTTGATATCTCCCTTTTGGTTGTATTAAAAATATACATACTCGTCAATCTGATTTAAGCTTTACAAAAATAAAATTATTACTTCCGACTACAACGTTATATGACGGTATAAAACCGCTTTCCGAGTATTACGGTAAACAAAGTAAGCATTTTAGAGTAGCATGTGCAAGAAAGTCTGTTTGTTCCTTTAAAATTTACAGAAGCATTATTAAAGCTTAAATTTAAAATGCATTTTATATTCTGTAAATGTTTGGTCCGCGTTTAAAATCTCTATAACTCGAGTAAACGAATTCAGGACTGTAAGAAAATTGATATGAATAGTTTTCACTTAGTGATATGTGCCCAGGTTAATTCAGAGCACGTTTTAAAAATACAGAGAGTTCTACAGGGTGTCTCAAAAAAAAGACATATCAAAGTTGTGTTTTTTGTAATGGAACACCCTATGCCCTATATATTAATTAATTTTCGGATTCTGACGAAAAATAAATGTGAATTTTATAAGAGAAGTATATGACTCAAATGTAAGTTTTTAGACATATTTAACATTTTCTAGAAATAAAGAACAATTTTTAAATTACAATAAAAGCTACCGAAATTGGAATTTACCCCGTATAACCTAATATGTAGTTAAATTAACTATTGTACTTTAAATTAAATTAAAACTTGATCGAAAAAGTTATACAGGGTGAGACAAAATTAATTTGAACAGCAGGACACCTTCAAAAGTATGTTACTCTTTTATTTTAAATGGAATACCCAGTATATTATTCCGATATTCAATGGAGAATTCATGTCTCTTTAAAATACTATTAAGGTTGCCTACCCCTCAAACAAAGATTTTCCTAGATATTTTCATTTACATGATTTGATCTGAGTAGATCTTTATTATTTGATAAAATCTAGGTGGCTGGTGATATGTCTGACGTTACTTTAACATAGCTGTCTAATTAGTCCAACTTTAAGAACTAGTTATCATTTGTGTCAGTTAAAACAAAAAAAATCAGAAATTTGCCGAAAATGCAAACTTATCCTACATCAGAGAGAATTGATATGATTCTATTAGTTGGTGAATGCAGTGTGTTAATAATAGTAGCAATTAATAGAATACTTAAATGCTCTTGATTTTATCTAGTCTGTTTTTTATGGGAATATGTTAAAGACAGTGTTTACAAAACCAGTCCAACTATTGTCGACACATGAGAGAAATTATTGTAGCTGCTTTTCGAGGTAGAACTCCACATAAAGCCTTTTAAAATGAAAATATCCTTTTGAAAAGACAATCATTTTATGCAGTTAACAGGAAAGGAAGCATTTTGAGCATTTGATTTCATTTAGCTAATTTTTGTCACATACTTATAGGTTTATACATATGCAGTTTTAATTGTGTAATAATTAAAATATGTTTTAAACGTGTATCTTTTTATTACCGTTAAGTATTTTATTCTACAATCTTTAATTTTTGTTAAATTAACCAAAAGTATATCACAGCCACCCCTAGATTTTTTCAAATAATAAAGATCTACTGGCGCAAAATCATATAAATTAAAATATCTAGGGAAATCTTTGAGGGGTAGGCAACCTTAATAATATTTTGAAGATATATAAATTCTCCATTGGACACCGGAATAATATACTGGGTGTCCCATTTAAATTAAAGGAGTAACTTGCTTTTAAAAGTGACTAATGTTCCATATTAATTTTGTCTCACCCTGTATAACTTTTCGGGTCAAATTCCAATTTGGTTTAACATACAATGGTTATTGTAATTAAATATCAGGCAATATAAGGTCAACTAGAATTTAGGTAGCTGTTATCGAAATTTAAAATTTACTATTCATTTTCACAAAATGTGAAATATGTCAAAATCCTTAGATTTTAGGTATATGCTTCTTTAATAAAACTCACCTTTATTTTTTTTTTTAGAATACGAAAATCAATTAATATATAGGATATTCCATTAGTAAAAACACAACTTTGTTGTGTAACTTTTTTTGGGGATAACCTGTATCTTCTTCTCAGCCATTACTCATCCACTGCAGAATGTAGGCCTCTCTCAGTTTCTTCCACTCGTTTCGATTCTGTGCTCTCCTCATCCAGTTCTTACCGGCTACGGTTTGGATATCATCAGTCCATCTTATATATAGGTATATATAACCTGTATAATCTATACTAATATATAAAATCCTTAAGTGACTGACATACTAATTAATCACGATCCTGCTCAAACCACTCAACGTAAGAAGCTCAATTTTGGCATACAGGTTGACTCTAGGGTGTAGAGGTTCGATAAGAAGGGATTTTTCGAAATTCCAGTTCCAAGAGGGTGAAACCACCCCTCAAATATTACAATATTTTTTATTTAGAGAACACGGTCAAGATTTCCGAAGCTTGCGCTTAAACACACGTATATTTTATTTTGTTTTTTTACATATTTTAAGATTTTTTAAAAATCTATACAGGGTGTTTCGAAAAATCTGGTCATTGATTAATGACGATCCTGCTTAAAGCGCTTGACATAGAAAGCTGATTTTTGGAAAACAGATTGACTTTAGGGTGTCGAAGTTCGATAAGGGATTTTTTAAAACTCGAATTCTAAGGGTGTGAAACTATCCCTCAAATATTAAAATATTTTGTATTTAAAAACCGGTGAGTTTTTCGGAAAAACTCTCAAAAACGTATATTTTATTTTGTTGTTTTACATATTTTAAGATTTTTTATAAATTTATACAGGGTGTTTCATAAAATATGACCATTGAGAAATCACGATTCTGCTTAAACTGCTTGACGTTTAAAGCTGATTTTTGGCAAACGAATTGACTGCGGGGTATAGAGGTTCGGTAAGGAGGGGTTTCTCGAATCTCAAATTCCAAGTGGGTGAAAACGCCCCTCAAATATTACAATATTTGTTATTTAAAAAACGGTTAGTCTTTCGGGAAAACGCTTGAACCAGCATAATTTATTTGTTTTTTTTACATATTTTGAAATTTTTTAAAAAATCATACAGAGTGTTCCAAAAAGTTGGGCAATTTCTTAACCACGATTCTGTTTAAACTGCTTGACGTAAAAAGCTTATTTTTGGCAAACGGATTTTCGAAAGTCAAATTCCAACGGGGAGAAACTACCCCTCAAATATTACAAAGTTATATAATAATATCGCCATATTGTTTTTTCTCATGCTGACATAAATGTGAGAAAATTTTATCCAGTTTGTATGTTAATGGAAATTCTTGCTTTGCTTTATCATCACCATTACAAATGATTAATTCGACGCGAACGAAGTCGCTGGTACACGCTAGTTCTATATATTTTTATTAAATGCTTTCAGTTAACCTACATATGCTGCCAAAAATTTTATTTCGATATAAATTACCGTACTCCTTGAATATTCTGCGGCGTATGAGAGGCGCCACCCTGTATATAGTCGGCCAGAAACAGATCTGTTATATTATAACCAGATGTCCATAATATTTTTAACAATATACGATAAAACAATTCATTCTCAGGATGAAGTACACCTCTTGTTTCTATTTGAATGTTTAATATCTAAAAATATTTTTTTTAAGATTTCATAAAAAAATCTGAATATTTTCGGAACGAAGGAAAAGATCAATTTTATTAAAAAATAAATAAGTCATTCTTTCGTCATCAATTTCAAGCAGTGCCCAAGAAAACATATTAAAAAGTCCGACACCGTAATGGATGAGAATATTCTTTTGAACTCTTAGCATTATTAATTTTGCCCCCCGATATAATGTTCATCTACTGACAGCTAAAAAATAAAACGCAATCTCCTTTCAAAAAATATCCAAGGAAGTTTTCAATAAAGTTCCATTGTAAAAATTATATTATAGTGTCAAAGTGGAAGAATAATGAAACATTTTTTCGCCACCCCCTAAAATTGCAGCAGAATAAGGAATCGATTTCGTTTTATGATTTTTTTGTTAAATGCGCCTTTAGTAAACTGGCTTGAAGGCGCCATTAGAAAGGAGCGGATCGAGTTACTTGGCCAGTGATTAATTGTACGATCGAAAATAATATTCGTAGTTTGTGTAGGAGAAAAGAGATGGATTGATTTTTCTGAATAATAACTTGACTTTATGTTTTTGAAATGACTTAATACAGGGTGTTTTAAAAAACATGTGCCATGTCTCGTGGGAAGAATCTTCACGTAAAAATAAGAGTTATTTTTCATATCAATATGGGTCCGATTCTGCTTTGTTTCTTCGCTTCAGGAGGTTTAAGTTTAAGTCATTTTTGATGGGCTTTTGATGGGGGACTGGTATCATAGAATATACTGCCCGAAATAATAAAAAATATGTTTTAAATCGTATTCAATTTTATTGGAACCAGCTGTACATAGTTCACAATAATTACCAAACCTGCCTTGTCATATTGAAAAATAATTTCAAAAAGAAATAATAATTGAAAAAATTGCGAATTGTTGGTGGCAAGTTCATTTTGCTCTTAAAAATTAACAAAGGCACGTATTGAAATAATACAAAAATACAATGCTCAGGAGACCTGGTTCTGACAGAACACTTTAAATTTAACCAAAAATTTTCCCTTGCATTTTTTTCATTTTAGTGTAATTTTCTTCCTAGTGCTTTTAGCAATTCGAATAAAATTTGGAGGGTAAAAATTACTATGAGTGCTACTTATTTGAATGCTAAAAAATTATCGACAGATTCACCAGGGACGTGCATATGGGTTATCATTGGAATATTTTTCTAAAAAAAAAAACATGTGCGCCACTGACTTTTTTTCCTCTTATTAGCAAAAGTGTGTAGGCCATTTAATGCCGATTAAAAGTAGTATCTTCAGATTTTGTCCAATTTGATTTCCTCGATGAGATAAACGCAATTTTATTAATCACAATTAATAAATTACAAAAGGCCTATTTTTTAAAAGATTTAACATCCTCTAACTTTAAAACAATGCATTTTCCTCGGCATTTCCGCACCCCTGTTTATAGGAACTTTTTTTATATTTTTCGATGAGGAATCAATGAGTTAGGAGGAATCAATGAGGAATCAATTTCGGCAAGTTAATGACATTAAAATGTTTTAAACATTACTATATTAGACTTGTATTAAGGCAAATTAATTAACTTGCGTTTATCTCATCGAGGAGATCGAAATGGACAAAATATCAAGATACAATTTTTAATCGGCATTAAATGGACAACGCACTTTTGTTAATAAACGAACATATTTGTTTTTTTAGAAAAATATTCTAGTGACAACCCATATGTAGGGGAATGAGGGGCATAACCGCATACCCAAGGAAAAATTAAAATTATGAAACTCGTATTATATTTTGTTTTACTTTTTTTATTGGAATATACTTTGCAATACCTTATAAATCTAAAACATAACATAGAAAAATAAAAACTTAATACATTTTGAACTATTAACAAGTAACACAAAGAATACAACATCCGGTTGTGCCCCATGCCTTGGGGCAAAAGCGGATGCAATCAGGGGCAAAACCGCATATTCTACTAAGTAGACGTAAAACATATATTACACTCAAAACTGTCGAGTTCCTCTAAAAGCCAACCTGTGCAACCTTGTAGCGTTTTTTTATAAACATTACCACTGCGAACGGCAGCTTTTCATCGGAGAGCAGTCGTGGGTAAGGTATTTCACTAGAGAGAAAACTAATCAATAACAATAAACAAAAAATATAGACATTGGGCGCCAGGCATGTACAGAGAGAGAAAACACAGTTGTATATTACTTAAAACTAATGACTATATTTCATGATGTTCTTTGCTGGTACATGACATTGCAGAATTCTAATAAATATATAGTGGTTATATGTCAAGAAAAATGGTGTTAAGAGTTGTACTAAATATCTATGAAAGTAATACCATTACAAGACGTAATGTAATGAAACCTAAGATCTAAATCATATTTTAAATATTAAATCGACAAGAATGTTCTTAACAATCTAACCACTAAACATAGTCTGTACGATATTACTTAAGATGTACGTTACTGTTTAAGACTGAAAATGTTTTAAATGTTAAATGTAAAACTAGAACTTAAATCTACACTTAGCTGTTCTTTATGTAATCTTGCTTCAAACAGTAACAGCGTGAGTGGTCTCGCATCTGTACTCGGCCATCCAATACAACAAAAGGGGCCAGAATGAGGACACCATGAATTGGAACAGCCGTAACTACTAACTAGCTTATGAATGGGAACGAAAGCAGCATGGGGCTCAAGCTGCATCCACGCTGGGCAATATGGGGATACTACCCGTACCTTGGAACACTTCTAGGACCTTGGATAATGCTCGAACCTTGGAATCAATACATAGATATGGGACACCTGCCCATACCTTGGACACAGTCCGTCCATAAGATAACGGTACAGGGGAACACTACCCGTACCTTGGATACTACTAGATAATTGGATAATGCCCGTACCTTGTAAATAGTCCGTCCATAAGACCCTAAAAATACGAAACTCTTGTTTAAAAAACCAAACAAGGTCTAATAAAGAAAATAAACCTACCTCGAATTACTTCCGAGGGCGCAATAATAAACAAAAAAACTGTCCTTTCTTCCATGTAACATTCTGGAGGACAAAAGAAAAGGGACGCCAACGTGCCAGCAAAATACAAATACAAGTTAAGTTGGGACATCCAAAACTCTACCCTAAAAATATGCAGTAATAATATCGAATCTAAAAGAATAATATCTCATCTTTACCTGTTAATTCGAATAAGCAGCTGATTCAAATTATACAGCAAGATTTAAATAATCACCATTTCTAAAAGCCGGGATACAACAGAGCGGCAAAACAAAGTGAGGTTAAGCACAGAGAGAGTTGACAGAAGCGATGTTGACAGCGCCTCCTCAGAGCGATAACAGGGTAGTGTCAAACGATAACAGGGTTGGCGACTAGGGAACGTAAAAATTTCGCCAAGCGTGCCAAATAAATTATCAGGCCTGAACGATACGGAATCCGATGACGATACACCAGACATCATATGCCCAATTGTTACACTTTGTACAATTAATTCACTGATCCGGCTTACTTGTCTCTGAGTATTTTTCTTGACAATAAAAGCAAAGAGTGTCATCAACTTGATTTTTTGTTGTAATGTTTTCATTAGGTTTCTTGTTTACCACCTTGGCCCTTTTTGTAGGTAGAGACTTGTCGTCAACTATATTTCTTTTTACGCTGTTTCTTTTTACACTGTTGGGAGTTTTTGCTTGTGACAACGCTTCTATCAATTCTCGTTGATAGGGTGATTCAGTTATAATCACCGTTTTGCCTCTGCGTCTGCTTTAACTCTCATTTCTATCATCATGTGGAATGGGCATTAAATCTTGAGGTGATATCAAGAATTTCATACCAGTTGAACTTTTAGTTGAAATATTTTTTTCAGATGTTTTCTCTAAACTGCAGCTTTCAGGAGTAGTCTCAATTTGATGTTGAGTCTTGACAGTTTCTTGCGATTTCGTATTGGAATGCACATTATTGAGTGGCTGCACATTTATTTCGGATGGTCTAGCAAGTGCATCAGGCTGCAAAATTATAAATAAATGAACCGACAATTTTTTCATGTTGCAAATTCAACTCAGATAGGCTAATAACTGGTGAGCTGCCCTCTACAGGTTGTGCAGAATATGTGGGCATATTGACTTCTGGGTTGTTTTGTATTTCAGGTCTATCTGTGGTTTTTGATGGCGCAAAGTCTGCCTCTGTAAAGACATGCCGGTTTGTAAGTATTTAAGTTTGTAGTTTGTAAGGGTAAATCTCTGTTTTTTTAAACCCACGGACGGCAGTTTGCATTGTAGCTGTACGCTGATAGGCTCTGCCAAATAAACTTGCCCAGGATTAATTCGCCCAGGAAATAACTGCTTCAATGGCATTCTGCATTGATTGGTCCGCTCAACCTTGGCGTTCCGTTTTTCTTTTATAGGTTCTTACCATTGTTTCTAAAAAGAACGTAATAATTAATCGAGGGGCAAAACCGGACGTTATGCGATTTTTCCCCGTCCGATTTTGCCCCCGAGATAGATCAGGTAAACAATGCAACATAACCTAAAGATAGCAAATCGTAGAATCACACCTAAGGCATATTTAGGAAGCAAAAATGTTACTCTACAGGGAACGCCATACAAAAAAATTTAAAAAAATACTCATAGTAAAGTATTGGCTAGCCGCAAAGTAGGCAAAATAAGATCACATACCTTAAATTGAATGATAAATCAATCGCTAAAAGTACTTGGTAGAAAGTTATAATAAATCGAAAAAAAATTAAGATTTTAACACCTTGTAGCTACTAAACAAAGCAGAATCGGACCTATTTCATATGTTAATATGAAAAATAAATCTTATTTTTGCCAGAGGAATATCTCCACGAGAGATGGCACATTGTTTTTTGAAACACCCTGTATAGGGTTACTATACGTCCTCCTCTGAGATATGAGTGAAGTCAAAAATGCTACAATTTCAAATCAGGAACTAAGAGAACTACGACAAATCTGTATATAGCATATTTAGTTTCATAAAATAGTAGGTACCCAGTGAGTAAAGTTTTGTCACATTTAGCCACATTTAGAAAACAATTACCTATCTGCGTTTTATTCATTTTTATCGGGCAAAAGAAGGGTCTGGTAACGTATCAACGACATCATCTAAGACACATTCCATTTTAAGGAATAAAATGCTCACTGGGTAGCATAGTAATATGGATACTGCATCTTTATGTCTCTAATCAGAAACCCTGTAATACACACGAAAATGGGACACCCTGTACAGAGCTGCATCAAGTCAGTTTCAAACAGCAACAACTCACTGTATTAAACCTTTAGCCGTAAATAAATTAAAAGTCTTTCTAAATTCCCTTTTGCTATCGATTGTCCCATTTTGTTATTACTGATAGCCGCCTGACAGCTGAAAAGGGCTTGTTGCTGTTACTTTTTTTAAAACACCCTGTGGAATATGTTAGCTATGCAAGGAATTTAAAAATTATTTAATTTTATCACCTAGGTTATATTTTTGTTTTGAGCATTGACATTCTTAATTTTTTTACTAAATTGTACGGGATGACAATCAGACGAGCTAGAATCAGCAGTGGTATTTAATTGAGAAACATTTAAACTTCTAGATTCTTTTTGATTCTGATGTTTAGCATTTTCTACTTTTCTACACAAATTAGAAAGTTCAGACACAGACAAAACATCAACTAAAGCTAACTGAGTAACGTATTCAGGAAGTAATTTTATTCTAATAATTTTAATTTTATTAACCTCATTAGTACTAGGGCATTTACTTAATCTACTAAAAATATTCTCTAAAGTTGCTATAAAAATTAAAATACTTTAATTTTTTCACTGTTTATAAGATTTAATTTGCGACCAAATATTTTCATCATTATCTGGTGATAAAAAGTCTTTCTTCAATTTTTGTACAAGAGATTCCCAATCTGTAACATGTTGTTTAATACTTCAGTACCAAATAAAAGCATTACCGGTAAAAAGTTCTACTGCGGAAGAATATAAATCTTGTTCACTAACTTTACGTGAATCAGAAAGCTCAGTAACCGTTTCTAGAAATAAAAATAAATCTTGAGGATTACCATTAAATTTAATAGGCCAGTCTGACACTGGATAAGGTTTAGCAACATAAGTAACAATAGGAGGCGGTACATTAATAACTGGTCCTGAAGGGATAGAACTAACATTTAAAATTTCATTAGTGTCAGAAGTTTTTGAAAACAAGTCAGCTTCAAGTTGATAACAACTAGTATAAACATCAGTTTGAATAGTTTCTGCATCAGCACGATTTTCATCTAAAATTATTCTTCTAATTCTACCAGCCAAATGCACAAGACGAGATTTTATAACTTTAAACATTGAATCATTTACTCCACCCTCAAATTCAGACATTGACAAGGAAATTGTATCTAAAGTTGCTTTAATTTCTAAAATTTCTTGATCAAAAGAAGGAGGATAATTTTCCATATTAACTAAACAAAAAGGGTTATTAAATTATCTACTTAAAAGATGTGACAAAATTTTACGTTTACTCTCAACATTTTTAGATGCTTTAATACACCTAATAAGAAGTTCATAATCTAATTCTACTTGTCGTAAATGATTAACCTTAAATGATTACTTCTCCATTGTAATTCAGTTATATAAAATATTTAAGAATAAATGATTAAGAAAAATTTACCAATTTTAACAAAAAGCTGTTATGACTCGACGCAATCTATCAGAAAGAAATTATGTTCAATGGCAAAACCAAAAAAAGATTCAAATATTCCAAACAAATTCCAAAATTTTATGAAATACTGGTTTTGATCTTTTATCAATAGTTTGGTTTTTGATTCATCTGAATATCTTTATTTTAAATGGAGATAATCGCTTTTAAATAAGAGAGTAACGATCTACAGACACAGATCTACAGATCATCAACACACCTATAAAATAGTGTTTACTGTTTTTGTAATGGCACTGTCATTGAAAATTATTGATTTGTCATATTATTATTATTAATTAACGTTTACTCTAGTAGAGAGATTAACTTATTAAAACCATATCTGCTAGAGTAACTACACAACAGACAATAATAATATGATTTTCAAAGACAGTGACTTTACATAAACTATAGACACAATTTTATAGGCCTGTTGTCTAGGACCAAAAGCAAAGGCATGGTTTTAATGTAAAAAAGACGAAAAAATGTTATTGTCGTCTTCGAAACCGAATATCTCCAAAAGAAATACAGCTATTTTTATGAATCAAAAAACAAATTATCAAGAAAAGATACACCTAGATGACAAAAATAATTATATATTCCTTGCTTTGTTAACTTACTCCAAAGGGTGTTCCAAACTTTCTCCAAAATATCAACATTTTGTTTTCCTTCGTATAATTGACAGATGCGAACTTCCATTTTTGATTTAGAAAGACAAACTAAAAAGTCAAATAATTTAGCTACAAATTGCTTAATGAGTCATCACAATCGGTCCACTAGAACACAATATATAAAACTTTCAAATACATCAAAATTTTAAGGTGGCCGTTTATGGTGCCGGTGAATGTATGTGAAAAATCTCATTTAAATCTTTTTTAAAAAGACTTACCCATACAGCACATCAAAGCACATTTACGATGTGTTTACATTATTAGATGTAGACACAGGGTGACACAATTCTCCCGATGTAAATATGCTACGTTTACACATTGTAGTTCAACACGTATGCACAAAGGTTAAAGGTCCGCCTCACACACACATAATGTAACCACAGTATAGCATTTACGTATACACAAAGTAAGGGATACACAGTGTGCCGTAGGATACACAGTGCTTGTGTATTACGTTTAAACTATGTTTACAAATTACAGTTGTGACTACCGCGTGTATACGTATGTATTTTGCTTCGTATATACATCTTGTGCTAGACTTCTTATGAACTAATTTAGGAAATAATACAAGTTTTGATGCCTAACTTTTCGTACTTTTTAAGAAATATGTATTCAATGATACCAATTACATCTTTTTAGAACGAAAATTAGGAAGGCAAAACTTTGTATTTTCCAAAAGTATCTCGATCGTAAGTTCAAGAGAAGTAGCCTTAAAATTGTTCCATTTTTGTTTTGTATTAAATGTACCATTTTTCTTCCATAAGATGGATTAAGTGGTTAAAAAATAAAATTCTTATATTTCTTTATATCATGGAACGCAATAGCGCAAATAACACAATAATAATAATTATTTACACTGCAGAAACCAGACGTAAGAAAACACTGTAAAAGAACAGAATTTGTATCAAAATGTATTAAAAATATAAATACCTAGTATAACAACATACTAAAATGGTAAACACTGGTATATCGCCACGATTTGGTGGACCTCGTTTAGTCATTTTTTTCTCCTCTTTTCCCTCCAAGCAGTTGGTTTATTAGCATCGTTATCATTTATCATTCATCGAGCACTCTGTTGGACTTTGTTGTATTTTATTTCCAGATTAACAATCTCACCCTTAAATTTTATATGAAACTGATTATTGAATATTAAACATATCTGTGTATATTGATCCATCAATAACTTACCGAATATCAGTGTAAGAAGTTCTTTGAAGTGTTTAAATCTTTCTTTCTATGGTCCATTTAGATTTGTATTATTTCCAAATTAAAAAAAAATTATATTGCAGAGCTAACTCAGCTAACCTGTTTATCATTATACGAGAATATTTGGAGTTTTCATTCAATGGAGTCAAAATTTGGTAAATTGGGTATCGAGTAAGGGAAGAGTCGCTGCTATAATATTAATAATACTCTTAGGAAGGTGTAACAAGGTAATTAAAAACTTGTACTTACCTTAAAATCCCTTTTAAACTACACACAAACAGAACATTTATATAGAGCTTCCGAATGATAAAACAATAATGGCTGCTAACACAAACCACTCCTAGAAAGGAGAAAGGAGAGAGGACACATAAGATACACTTGGTCGGTGTGTCTACGCTGAGCCTATCCGCGCATGCGCACACCTTCATTTCATGCTAGAATGTAGACACAACAGTACACTATTACAACTTTGTAATAGTGTACTGTATAAGTCACATGTATGTGTGATACTTCGTATCATAGTTGTGCCTATAGTACACACCTTGTAAAAATGTGACGTATACACATAATATAAATATCTATATAGACACTTGTCTATATAGATATTTATAATATGTATTACACATACGTCACATTGTACTATAAAACAACTATGATACAATATCACCTACATGTGACTTCTTCGATACATGTCTCATATACCGACGTCAGATTTCATCATTTTAATAATTATTTGTTACGTTACAAAAAACTCTTTAGAATCTTGAGTGCATACGGTATACAACTAGTAAACACTGTATCACACAATTCTATCAATATAAACCTGCGTGTATCTCATATGTATATGTTAGAACTAGATGAACACTTAAGTTCACTTTAACATAATGTTGTTTCTCATGTGTCTCCCTTATAGGGTAAGGGTAAGTATTTTAAAAGATTTGTTTTTTTAACACAATATTTTAAAATAGTTATTTAATGACGTTAGTTATTTAATTTCGTAATGAAGACGTAAATCACAAATCATATTAACAATTACTTAAATTTTGAGTCATAAAATAAAATAACTTAAGTCGCTGAAATGATTTATATCAAAAAAGTTTTTCTGTGATCTTGCAGTTCTTATTTCATCTTGTATAAATATCCCTGTACGTACTATAATAAATATTGATTATCCTTAAAATGTTTTAATAAAGTAAGAAATTTGCAAATGATTAAAAGTTTTGAGATATTGCTTTGTAGTTACTTTACAGTAAAATACTTGATAAATATTTATAGAACAATTTTGAAGAGTAACTTGCTTCTATAGTATCACCTATCTTGATCGTAAAAATATTTTTACAGCTTTTGTTCAGTTATAAAATAGCTATTTGATGCTGTAAAATGCAGGACCAATTCGGAAACTTGTTTTAGTCTTTAGAGTAATATAATAAAATTTTTAAAAACTATAGAGCAAGAACTTTTATGTTTACTTTTTTCGAATTACACCTTAATAAGAAATGTAAAAACTACTATAAAATAATTACAACAGTAAAAAAAAATATCATTATAATATAAAATGATTGCAGTAGAGCGCTTAATAAAAATGAACATTACAAAGCCAACGTTATTTGACTGTTATAAACATGCAATAATCTATACTAATATATAAAATCCTTAAGTGACTGACATACTGATTAATCACGATCCTGCTCAAACCACTCAACGTAAGAAGCTCAATTTTGGCATACAGGTTGATTCTAGGGTGTAGAGGTTCGATAAGAAGGGATTTTTCGAAATTCCAGTTCCACGAGGGTGAAACCACCCCTCAAATATTACAATATTTTTTATTTAAAAAACTGTCAAGTTTCCGAAAAAACGCTTAAACACGTATATTTTATTTTGTTTTTTAGATATTTTAAGATTTTTTAAAAATGTATACAGGGTGTTTCGAAAAATCTGGTCCTTGATTAATTACCATCCTACTTAAAGCGCTTGACGTAAAAAGCTGATTTTTGGAAAACAGATTGGCTTTAAGGTGTAGAGGTTCGATAAGAAGGGATTTTTGGAAACTCGAATTCTAAGAGGGTGAAACTATCCCTCAAATGTTAAAGTATTTTTTATTTAAAAACCTGGAGTTTTTCGGAAAAACTCTTAAACCCGTTTATTTTATTTTGTTGTTTTACATATTTTAAGATTTTTTATAAATTTATACAGGGTGTTTCATAAAATATGACCATTGAGTAATCACGATTCTGCTTAAACTGCTTGACGTTTAAAGCTGATTTTTGGCAAACGGATTGAATGTGGGGTATAGAGGTTCGATAAGGAGGGGTTTCTCGAACTCAAATTCCAAGAGGATGAAAACGCCCCTCAAATATTACAATATTTGTTATTTAAAAAACCGTTAATAATTAACCGTAATAGAGGATTGCGGCTCCTACTAGAAGAAAAAAAAATTGTTTCGAATTGTTCACGAATATTTGCATCTAAACTACTCAAAATTCAAAGTAATAAATGGAAAAAAGGTGAATTAAATAGTGTCTAAATATTATAATTATATATTTCATTAGACATATTAATTCAGTCCATTCCAAGTCCTACATTTTTGCCATTAAGAAGACAGGAGGTGTAGAAGAAAAAAAAATTGTTTCGAATTGTTCACGAATATTTGCATCTAAACTACTCAAAATTCAAAGTAATAAATGGAAAAAGGTGAATTAAATAGTGTCTAAATATTATAATTATATATTTCATTTGACATATTAATTCAGTCCATTCAAGTCCTACATTTTTGCCATTAAGAAGACAGGAGGTGTCCAAAGAATATATAAAACATCTCAGCTTTGTAACTGAAATTTGTCAAAGTTATCATGTATACAAATAAAAACCAGACTCTCAAAAGGGTGGCCCCCTCTGTTGGGTGCCCACAAGAAAAATAATTTCACTAAAACTTATCCGTTGCCATGGTGATTTGTCAAAAGAAAACACGTTTTGATTGGTTAAAAATTACAGGTGTGGAATTTTCAAAGTAAAATAACTCGGTTACTTTGGACTTATTTGAGAAACGGTATAGAGCAAATACATATGTTTCTTTTTATTGAGATCTACCAGCCATGACAATATTTGTACTTATTATAAGACTCACCCTGTATAAAAACATAGGTTTTATACAAACAGTATAAAATAAAACATTGTGCTTAATTCTTCGGCAATTAACCTGTTTAACATCTAACTCGTGACTATTGAGAGTTAATAATATAAGGCATAAAAATCCAGGTGGATCAAATTGCCCGAAAATATTTAAAGTTGTGTCATTGCTCCACTCTAACTCTCGAAAATAGAAGAAAGAAAAAAGGCATAGAATTTAAACGATGACATATAAATGGTTCTGTAACATCTAGAATGCGTGCAAAATGTAATTCATCCTTTGAATATTTCAGGATCGCAGACGGAGTTGATAGGTTTGTCGCTCCTTCCATCGCATACGTCTAAAATACCGCAAGAATTGGAAAGAACGTAGAAATAAAATATAAATAATATTATGTAAGTGTAGCAGTATTTCGACATTTATAAAAGCATTACAATGTGCATTTTATTTTTGTAAAAAATATTTATATTTCTAAATATTACTTGATAAATGGCCATTGTTTTTTAATTAAACTAAACTCAGATGCAAAAAAACGCAAAGGAGAAAATTTTGGTTAAATTTAAAGTGTTATATTTTTGTTATTTTTAGTCCTATTTTTATAATTTTTTTACCAAGCTGTATATAATTATATCAACTTTAATTCGTATACGAGTTTTTTTATAAACCTTATTATTTGGCATATTATACAGGGTTAATCAAGGGGTTGTTTTTTTACCTTAATTTTAAAACACCCTGCGAAATAATTTCGTTTGTCAATTTTCCTAAATTATAATTTTACGGTCAGACCATGTTTCCTGAACATTTTGTTTTTTGGATCATGTCAATACATACTTTGGTTAATTTTTAAGAGCGACCAACAATTTACAATTTTTTCCAATTATCATTTCTTTTTGAAGTTATTTTTCAATATGATAAGGCGGCTTTCGTGATTATTGTGAACTATACACTACTATGAACTGCCCACCATGTTCGACTGATGGAAATACTTGACAAAAGTGTTAGAGGTCGCGAAAAAAAGCGCGTCCTTAAAGAAGAATAGTAAAACATAACGCAATATCGTTGGCAATATGATATATTCAGCCCCCATGACAGTATGAGCGGACGTATACAGGCAGTTATAGCAGACAAGGGAAGCAATACAAAGTATTAGAGTATTTTTTACAATTTTTGATTTATGTTTGTATACTTGAGTATTACAGATTTTTTCTTTAATATCGTTAGTTCTGTTATCGTTATTAATGTTTATTAAAACCCGGACTGTATCATTAGTTTTTAAGATTTTTTTTTAAATTTAGTATAGAGTATCCAATGCAGCGTAATATGACGTTACAACAATAGTCACCAAAATCATCCCGTCATATAAAAAATTACATCAAAAAGTAATGATAATTGAAAAATTGCAAATTGATAGTGATCAGTTCGCTCTTAAAAATTAACCAAAGCATGTATTAATATGTATCAAAAAATAAAATACTCAGGAGTCATGGTTCTGACTGTAAAATTATATCTGAGGAAAATTTACACACAAAATTATTGCACAGGGTGTTTTAAAGTTAAGGTAAAAAATTAACTCCTCGACTAACCCTGTATAATATGCCAAATATTAAAGAATATAACAAACTAAGTTTACGAGTTAAAGTTGATATAATTATATACAGCTTGCTAAAAAATTCATGCAAATAGGGCTAAAAATATCAAAAATATGACACTTTAAATTTAACCAAAAATTTCTCCGTTGCGTTTTTTTGCATCTGAAAAAACTGATGCCCGAACAATGCTTTTGTGTATATTTGTATCTCGTATTTTTTATTTCTTGAATGTTCTTTTATTATAACTTTGGCATTATAAAACCCGATTATATGATTTGTGCATAATGAGTGTTTACATATCTTCAATTTTCAAAAACATATAGTTTTTTAATCGTTATGTGCTCTAATTGCAATATTTAAAGCTACCCATGTCTCTGCAATATAAAATTTCTCATATTTGCATAAGTACTTTTTTTACATTATTTGCAATTAGTTTTTTGATTTTCTCAAAAGTAACGACAGGACAAAATAAAATTGATTTTCAAAAAAGTCCGTTTTTTTCAGAAAACTCAGCTATACTTGAAGTTTTTAAAACGTTTGTCATGGCATCTTGGTGAACATCCCAAAGCGCAACTTTGCCCCAATTTAACCATGTTCGTATCTATTACGGTTACCGAGATACCAATGCTCGTACCTCAAATTTGTAGCACCCTGTATACATACAAGTTATTTTCCAAATATTTTTAAAAACAAACATGTTTTCTTAAAGTAACAATTTTATTGAAATTGGATATTTTAAAATTCATACTTAATAATCTCGTTATTAATATAGTTCTCTTAAAGAAATATAACCATCAAGACATTAAAAATATATATACCTCTGTTTTAATGTCTTGATGGTTATATTTGTTTGAGAGAATTATATCAAGAAAACTATATTTACAATTTAATAATTTTCTCGTCATTTTTTTTATCGGTATTGTATCAGTAAAATTTAATACAAATCATAATTTATAGATACATGAATCTCATGTCTTTTCTTTGCTTTCATATTGGTACTAAAGTCTCACTAATATCAATTCAGTTTAAATAATAATAAATAAACACACAATAATTTAAACCATATCTTAAACCAAACAACCGTTTTCAAAAATATATATAGTTTCATAATTGTCGTGCTTATGTGATTAAACCATTTAAAGCTACCCATGATTCTCCATTATGAACAAAATTGTAATGTAACATAAATTACATTTAAAAACTAATACATTTTTCTTCATATTTTTAATTCAACATTTTTTATAAACTTGCATACATCTAAATATTAACAGCAACAATATACTAATGTCAATACACATACAGTAATACATTCATATATCTCATTCATTCATGTCCTCCGATTGTCCTTACAAGAAGAAAAACATTTTTATTATTGACATTTTGAGAAAAATGCATTCTTTATAAATTTATTTGCTTATTCTAAAATGGTTAATCCCGTTTATATTTTTACAAATTTCTATACCTTTTTAGAGAAAATTAAAAAAAACATGAAAATATGATGGAAAAACAAAACGCGTAACGCGTTTCTATGGTAATATAAATTCGTTTTCATTCTCGGATATACTGTTATTATCAAAATTTTAATTAATATAATATTTTTTGTTGTTTTAAAATGTTTGAGAAGCACAAACTTTATTTAGTACAATGCTACGGAAAGGTGGTAATAGTTATCCCGAAAATTTAATACTTTAACAACAGCAAAGAATATGATTTTAATCAAAATTAATAAAAACTATCTATCAAACATCTATCAAAGAATGAAATCGAATTAATATTACCATAGAAAGCCTTTTGATTCTCAGGATTTAGAAAAAATTCCACCACATTTTCATATTTTTCTAAATTTTCTCTCAAACGATATAAAAATTTGAAAAGATATAAACGGGATTAACTCGATTAACCATTTTAGAACAAGCAAAATTTTTTATAAAAAAATGCATTTTTCTCAAAATGTCAATAATAAAAAAGTTTTTCTTCTTGTAAAGACAATCCGGGGACATTCTGTACATTTTTTTATAAAAGTGAACAATTGAAATTAGGTATTTAAAATATTTTAAAAATTTATACTTAATAATCTTATTGTTAATATAATTCAATCAAACAAATATATCCATTAAAGCACTAAAAAAGAGGTATAGGAACGAAACTGTATTCACAATTTATTAATTTTCTTTAGTCCTTTTTTCATCTTTCCTTATATTTATATTAGTAAAATGTAATACAAATCATAATTTATAAATACATGATTTTCATGTCTTTTTTTACTTTTATACTGGCACTAAAGCCTCATTAATATCAATTCAATTTAAATAATACTACATAAACAATAATATATTCATACCTTAATATTTTATATGTACAGGGTGGCGCCTCTCATACAACGCGGAGGCTCCAAGGAGATCTGTAGTTTATACCCCTGCCTCCCGCGTACAAAATGGGATACGATTTCCTTAAGCTCCGATTCATGAATAACCGATTGTATCAACGAAGTTGAGTTGCCCAAAGGGCGTCCGCTGGCTAGGTAGTGGTGGAGAGGGTTCCCAGGGGGTTCCAAAGTCCGTAAAAAAACCGAAATCCGGAACGATTTCCTTAAGCACGAAACTCTCACGAGAAGAACTTTATGTTCCATAAAGTATCCTAGATATGGTCCGCTGGCTGGGCGGTGGTGGAATCCACGTCCGCTGATGGATCCAAAGAGGCCAAAAACCGTAAATTTGATAACCATTTCCTTAAGCTTGAAATTTTGATGGAAGCTTATATTTTTATTGACATTTGCAAAAATAATCGTCCGCTGTCTGTATGTGGGTGGAAAAGTCGTCCGCTGGTGGGATAAAGGAAGATAAAGGGTACCGAACATAAACGCGTTATGATGCACAAGCGGACGACATTTCCACCGACATACAGGCAGCGGATGATTGTTTTCGTAAATCTCAATAAAAATATTACCTTTCATCAAAATTTCAAACTTAAGGAAATGATTCTCGACAATCATTCACAAAAAACACGAGAGGTTGAATCATAATTTAATCAGTCGACTAAAATTTTAATAGCTGTAAAATATTATATTATTGAGTAATTCATTATATTTAATTATTCGATTCACTAGAAATTAAAGGTTTTTTTTTCAAAAATATTAAACAAAATATTTTAAAACGTTTAATCATCATCTTCTTCATCACTGTCATTATCAGATTCATCACTGTCTTCATCCTCTTGTGATAATTCATCTTCATCCGCCTCATCAGTGCCTAGAAAAATAAGTATTAAATATTAGAATGACATGAAAAGCAGAAATTAATAATAATTTGAATAAGTACCTTCAGCATTTGTATCTTCTTGTGTGATCATTTCCACTGATGACGGTAGCTGATCGCCCTCAAACCATTTGCACACAAATTTTCCTTCTTCAAATTGCCAACCATACTCGAGTGGATCCAAATTTAGAGGCTCCTTTTTGAAGGCGTTTTTCCAAATATTGGAGATAAAGATGGAAAAACAGAGTAACAATGAGAATGATACAGAAAAAGTCGACCACTTCCTTCGGTAAATTAACATCGTTCCATTTCAAATTATTAATTTTCCGAACGATCAAAATTTCCTGACATTTTTTCAATGATGTTTCCGTGAAGGATTTTAATTTATCCTTTTTCTTTAAACAAAATACACAAAACTTTTCGATTTCAGACATATCTAACCGGTAAATAATGCTATTGAGCCCGAAACGTCAAAAAAACGTCTTTTTATTCGGAAGATGCGCGCGATCACTGACGGCGACGTGACGTCTGAGTTATTATTATTGGCAACGCCACCTGTAATAATAAATAAATATCAGATATTTTTCTTCAGATATTACGTAATGTCAAAAATGTATGAAATATTTTTGGAGATTTACTTGTGCAGGATTAATAAAATGATCCGTTAAATTCTATTTTTTTAGGACTAGAGATTCGTGGGGATACAGTTTTGATTTTTCTTCACAAAGGGGAATAGGAATAATTTTATTATATTTTTATTTATAGTTTTTATAAATGGATTAAATTAATTTCACCTGAATCACTCCAATCACTTAAATAAATCTATACGATGCTACGTAGTTACTCAGTAATATAGTATTTTACAGTTTATTAAAATTTTAGTCGACTGATTAAATTATGATTCAACCTCTCGTGTTTTCCATGCATGTTTTTTGTGAATAGATTGTCGAGAATCATTTCCTTAAGTTTGAAATTTTGATGAAAGGTAATATTTTTATTGAGATTTACGAAAACAATCATCCGCTGCCTGTATGTCGGTGGAAATGTCGTCCGCTTGTGCATCATAACGCGTTTATGTTCGGTACCCTTTATCTTCCTTTATCCCACCAGCGGACGACTTTTCCACCCGCATATAGGCAGCGGACGATTATTTTTGCAAATGTCAATAAAAATGTATGTTTCCATCAAAATTTCAAGCTTAAGGAAATGGTTTTCAAATTTACGGTTTTTGGCCTCTTTGGATCCATCAGCGGACGTGGATTCCACCATCGCCCAGCCAGCGGACCATATCTAGGATACTTTATGGGACATAAAGTTCTTTCGTGAAGTTTCGAGTAGCTAAGCTCGTTCCCGAATTTCATTTTACGGACTGGAACCTGAGAATCCTACTCCACCGCTAGCCAGCAGACCTGAAACTCAGCTTCGTTGACCTAATCGGTTATTCATGGTCGGAAATCGTATCCGGTGTACGCGGGAGAATGAAGATATCTAATATTGAAATGAAATTTTGTGAGCTTATGTAGGTTAACTCAAAGCACTTTTTAAAAATATAGAGAGTTTTACAGGGTGTCCCCAAAAAAAGATACATATCAAAGTTGTGTTTTTTGAAATGGAACACCCTATATATTAATTCATTTTTGGATTCTGGGAGAAAAATAAAGGCGTTTTATAAGAAAAGTATATGACTGAAATGTAAGGTTTTTGACATATTTACCGTTTTCTAGAAAAAAAGAACAATTTTTAAATTACAATAAAAGCTACCTAAACTGGAATTTACCCGGTATAGCCTAATATGTAGTTAAATTAACTATTGTACTTTAAATCAAATTAAAACTTGATCCAAAAAGGTATACAGGGTGAGACAGAATTAATATTGAATATTGGTCACCTTCAAAAGCATGTTACTCTCTTATTTTAAATGGAACACCCAGTATATTACTCCGATAGTCAATGAAGAATTCATGTCTCTTCAAAATACTATTATGGTTGCCTACCCCTCAAACAAAGATTTTCCTATATATTTTCCTATATTTACATGATTTGATCTGAGTAGATTTTTATTATTTGATTAAATCTAGGTGGCTGTGATATGGGGGTCTGACATTAGTTCAACATAGTTGTCTAATTAGTCCAACTTTAACAACTAGTTATCATTTTGTGTCAGTTAAAACAAAAAAAATTCTCAGAAATTTGCCGAAAATATAAACTTATCCTACATCAGAGAGAATTGATATGATTCTGTTAGTTGGTGAATGCAGTGCGTTTATCTAGTCTGGGTTATTTTTATGGGGATATGTTAAAGACAGTGTTTATAAAACTCGACCAACTATTGTCGATAACACGAGGGAAATTATTGTTGCTGCTTTTCGAGGTAGAACTCCACATATGCCTTTTAAAATGAAAAGATCCTTTTGAAAAGACAATCATTTTATGCAGTTAACAGGAAAGAAAGCATTTTGAGCATTTGATTTCATCTAGCTAATTTTTTTGGCATAATTATAGGTTTATATCTAGTTTTAATTCTGTAATAATTAAAATATGCTTTAAACGTGTATGTTTTTATTACCCTTGGGTATTTTACTCTACAATCTTTAATTTTCCAAACCAAACAAAAGGCTTCATCAGACAGCCACCTAGATTTTTTCAAATAATATAGATTTACTAACGCAAAATCATAAAAATTAAAATATATCAGATAATATTTGTCTGACGGGTAGGCAACCTTAATAATATTTTGAAGATATATAAATTCCCCATTGTCAACCAGAAAAATTTACTGGGTGTTCCATTTAAAATAAAGGAGTAACTTGCTTTTAAAAGTGACTAATGTTCCATATTATTTTGTCTCATCCTGTATAACTTTCGGGTCAAATTTCAATTTGGTTTAACATACAATAGTTACTGTAATTAAATATCAGGCTATACAAGGTCGACGAAAATTTAGGTAGCTGTTATCAAAATTTAAAATTTACTCTTCATTTTTCACAAATGTGAAATATGTCAAAATCACTTAGATTTTAGGTATATGCTTCTTTAATAAAACTCACCTTTATTTTTGTCCTGGGAATCCGTATGTTAATTAATATATATAGTGTTCCATTAGAAAAAACATAACTTTGATGTGTAACTTTTTTTGGGGACACCCTATATAATTCTATATATTTTTATAAAATGCTTTCAGTTAACTGGAGGAGGACTTTCAGTTAACTGGAGGACTAACCCCATGGAGCTTCCGCGGCGTATGAGCGGCGCCACCCTGTATATAGTTTGTAAACATGTGTTATATTGTAACCAGATATCCGTATTTTTAACAATATACGGATGGAGCTTCCGCGGCGTATGAGAGGCGCCACCCTGTATGTTGGAGTATTCAATTTTTTTTTATTAGAAGTCTATACCGAGTGTACCTCAAAAATGGCTTACCACTTAACTTTTTTATTTTTTCAGATAAATAAACGAGATTTGGAATGTTAGAATTTGACATAAATCAGTATTGTTTGATGTATTCAACTCGGTCACTTCTAGTATCCCCGGAAATGTCTCAACTTTTATGTTTAAACGGCAACATAGGTTTTTAACTTTATTCGGTTAAAATGATATTCTGAATAGAATGACATTTCATATGTCAACTTTTGACATTCTCGCTAAAAAAAAGTAGTATTTTAAATTTTAATCTAGAGTGCTATGGCTTATTGCTAAAATGTAATTTTCTATCAAATGAAGTAAAAAATCGAGTGTCATTTAAAAATCAAAAGTTGTAGTAATTTCGGTGAAACAGAAAGTGACCGAAAACAACTGAATACGTCGATCAATCCTAATTCTGTCATATACCAACATACCAAATTTCGTGTTAAAATCTGAAAGAATACACTGAAATGCACTGAAAAAATACACTAAAATGACATCGTCCTAATTGCCAATAGTCCTGAAGAACTACAAGCACAAATTAATGAACTAAATACAGCCAGTAATAAAGTGGGTATCAAAATGAATTTAACAAAAACTAAAGTAATGTACAACGAACTAGTGGAAAGAAAAGACATTCTAATAAATAACACAACACTGAAAATATTAGAAGAATATATTTAGGACAACTAATACACAGATCGGTACCTCTACTACCAGAAATCAACAGAAGAATTAAGTTAGCATGCAGTACTTATGGAAGAAACTCAATCATATTCAAATCTACAATGCCACTCTATCTAAAAAAGAAAACATTCGACCAATGTGTACTACCAGTTATGACCTACGCATGCGAAACCTGGACACTTAAAACTGACATCATAAGGAAACTGTAGGTCGCACAACCAAGAGAGACCGTAAAAGAATAGAGTGGATACGAAAAAGGACCTGAATAGATGTTTTCCACAGAGTCAAATCCCTCAAGTTGCAATAGGCAGGACACCTGGCAAGAAGGACGGACAACAGATGGACCACAACAATTACAGCATGGTACCTACGAGGAATTAAGAGCCCTAGATGAGATGGGACCATAATATTAGGAAATTTGCAGGGATAACTTGGGCCCGCATAGCCAACAAGAGACAACAATGGGCCAAACTACAAAGAAAGTATGTGAGGAAGTAAAAAAAATATAGGGGGTGGGCCACATTTGAGAAACACCCGGTATACAGGGTGGTCCAAACTGTATTCCGGAAACTTCGGCAGCATATTATGCGGATAAAAATAAGTAAAACAGTTCGTAAAGTAATGTAAAGTATATGTCCTAAAATCCGTTTCGGAGATACAGGGTAAGTTTCATTTTTATTTCGATTTTGTCCAAATAATTCATAGTCTCTCCCTCTCTCTCTCTCTCTCTCTCGCTCTCAATATTTGGATGAAGTTAATAAGACGTCAATAAGACGTCAATAAGTAACGTCAATATTTGAATGAAAATTGGTGTCTGAGAGTTTTTTGTCATGAGAAATTCGATTTTGATATCAATATGACTCCTACTTGTAGAGGGTGCCACCTACATATTTTTTCACTGGTTTGAAAAGTAATAACTTTTCGTCCGCACCTGTATAAAACTACTGAGTAAAAAAAATATATATTTACGACGTACGACGTTTTTTACGTAAAAAAGGTATCTTAGTAAAAATCGCAACGAGTAATGGTTCTCGAGATATTTAGAATCGAAATTATCAAGACCTATCATCATTGACATAAATTAAACATGTTGACTAAATAGTTATTAAACTGAAATCAGAAATTATAAATGTTTTTATTCCAAAAGTTCAACAAAAACTGTTTTATCATCATTTTTTTTTGTAGAAAAGTTTATGATAAATTTAAAAAAATAAAAATTTCCCAAATTTATTATTTCAGTGAAGTAACTATCTACTCAACGTGTATATATTTTTGTCAATAATGACACGTTTTGATTATTTCCATTCTAAATATCTTGAGAACGGTTGCTCGTAGCGATTTTTACCAAGGGATCATGTCATTTATCATGTCAAAAAACTCCCATACACCAATTTTCATCTAAATATTGACGTTACTTCATAAATTATTTGGAAAAAATCGAAATAATAATGAAACTTCTACACCCTGTATCTCCGAAACTAAGCATTTTAGGACATAGGTACATATATAGGAACTTTTTTTATTTATTTTTATGTGCAGAATATGTTACCGAAGTTTCCGGAATACAGTTCGGACCACCCTGTCACTATATATCTAATTGTCACTTTTATCAATTTATCTAATTGTCAAGTTTTATTTATTTTTAAATTAAATATCTTAAAAATAATTAATATCTAATTGATATCTTAAATATATAACCATAATTATCAGTTGACTAAAATAAAGCTGAACATTAAATCGCGAAAAACAGACTTCGGTCAATAATAAGCAAAGATTTACGTTCAAACTTTAGCCTGGAGAAATTTTCTAATTAAGTGCCACGTGCCAAAAACGAGTGCCTTTTTGATAAAGGCGTTTTAAACTTCCCTTTAAAGTTTTTGATATAGAACTAATTGGCTTTTGCTTTACTTGATATATTTACTGCATGTGTTGCATCTGCGGTGATACTGCCAGCGCAGGTTATTTCCATTACTTTTTTAAGTCTACCGCATACGTATAGAATATTACACTATAAACAATTTTAAAAATTTATTATAATAAATTATCCATATACAGGGTTGTTTACCACATACGACACGGAGTATTGTAGTCAAACAATTAGTTAAATTTTTACACATTGTAAGTTTTGGGTTCGTTGAAGGACCATTAGAGCTACAATTTAAAAAATATTTTTACAAGATACAGTGTTCCGAATAAATAAAAAATATGAAAGTTGTATTATGTAGAGATCCCCAGTGTTGGACCAAAGTTGGGTGCATTAAGAGATGGGCAAGTCTCGATTTCGCAGTATTGGGTCGATAGTGTCACTGTTAATTTAAGTTCTGCCACAATTTCCATCTAGATTTACTACCTTCATACAACTATCAGTAGTAGAATGAATAATAAACAACATAAAATATGCTCCGTAAAGACTGACAAATCCACAAAATTTCAAATCAAATTCAAATGTGTCAAATGAATCGTCAAACAGAACTGTCAAGGATCCCCAGCCTAGAGTCCTTTTTCCGCCCACAAGGCATGAATACATGGATAACATTATGCTCCTTCCTTAATCTTCTTATTCAAAGGGATGAAAGTAAAAAATATCTCTTGGTAAAAATGGCTATGAGTAACCGTTCTCGAGATATTTATAATGGAAATAGTCAATACATGTCATTATTGACAAAAAATAGACATGTTGAGTAGATAGTTAATTGACTGAAAGAATAAATTTGGGAACTTTTTATTTTATTAAATTAATCATAAATATTTCTTTGAAAAAAAAATGATGAAAAACCATTACTCGTAGCGACTTAAGATTTGCTTACGTAAAAAACATCGTAAATGTATATTTTTTCACCCAGTAGTTTTATACAGGTACGGACGAAAAGTTATTATTCTTCAAACCACCTAAATAGTATGTAGGTGGCTCCCTCTACAACTAGGAGTCACATTGACATCAAAATCAATTTTTTCATCTAAATATTGATGTTACTTTAGAAATTATTAGGAAAAAATGGAAATAAACATGAAACTTCTATACCCTGTATCTCCGAAACTAAGCATTTTAGGACATGCATTTATACGAACCTTTTTTCTGCAGAATATGCTGCCGAAGTTTCCGGAATACAGTTCGGACCGCCCTGTATATTCAGGGTCTTAAATAAGTGCAAATATTTTTAGAGGTAGTAAGTATATTTCGACCTCAAAAACACGTCTATAAGGGGCTTTCGCGAAAAAAAAGGTTAAAAATTAGGAATTTTTTGAAAAAATTATTGGAAACTTTTTTAATTTTTAATTAAAAAGCATAATATCTTCATAATATGGCTAAATAGGTAGTAGATTAATTTTACAAGAAACAACACAGAGAAAAGATCCAGAGGTTCTCAAAATGTTATATTTTTTTTTAATTTTCAAAATAAAATAGAAGAAGGAAGAAGAAGAAGAAGAAGGATTTTATATAAGCCACATCAGCTGCTGGGCCATTTAGCGGCATTGATCAAATTAAAGTTAAATTAAACTATATTAATGAACCCAAACCCGATGCCCTGATAAATTGGAACAAAGAATGTAGGTTATTAGCATCAAGAACGGAAGCCAGATCGCCATTCAGACCAAATGATTGTTTTAAGTTATTGAAGGAGGGACATTCTATTAGGAGGTGGTACACTGTTAATTGGTTGCCACAATGAGAGCAGTTAGGCGGGGGGTCGCCTTTTAAAAGGAAAGAATGGGTGAAATAGCAGTGACCCAACTTGAGCCGATTCCAAATGACTTCCTCACTTCTGGACAGTGACCGAGCTACAGAAACTTGAAACAATTGAGGTTTACATTCATATAGCTTATTTGAATATCCGGTCACTTCCCACTCTGCCTGGATACCACTTTTTATTGTGGACATATGTAGAAATTTATGTTCAGAGATAGAAAATGAAAGTGGTATAAAATCTCCATCATTTGCCGCAGTCTTAACAATCTTATCAGCATCTTCATTACCTCTTATACCCACATGGCTAAGAATCCATACTAGATCCACGGTTGAACCTTTAGATATTGAAGAGTGATGCAAGTCGAGCGATTTAACGGCTAGAGGATGTTTTGGTGATAATTCGTTTAGGCATTGTAATGCATTTAGTGAATCTGAACATATCACCCATTTGGAACGAGGTAGGTTGGAGATTATTCTTAGTGATTCCTTAATAGCAAAAAGTTCGGCAGAAAGGATGCTGGTGGTAGGAGGTAAGCGATATTTATAAGACATATTGTTATGTAATACGGCGCATCCTGCTGCCTGGGAGAATTTGGAACCGTCCGTATATATTATATTATCTGGAGATAGATCTTGAATAATACCGTAAAATGACGCTTTTATTAAAGATGGAGGGACTTATTTGAAAAACCGTAAAGAGGAAATATGTTTCTTTTATCGAGATCTAGTATTTTTTACGTAAAAAATACAGAAATATTTTTTCTCGGTTGTTTCAGTTTTTTACAGCTACGGACGAAAAGTTATTCTTCTTCATATCAGCACAGATTAGGTATTCTATAAGTATACAGATAAAAATCTTGTCCCTAATTCGTGGTACGAAAATTGTTTTTTATGACGATGTGCAAACGAGTCAAATTTCCTGTGCGCAAAAATAAACTCGCGTAAAATATCAATAAACAGCGTAATAGAGAGATATCGCTAAACCGAATAGCGTGCATAGACGTTAATAAGGCCAGGTGTTATTTCCTTTACGGGAGGTGGTATTAACTCTCATCATTTATAGTTATCGGATCGGAAAGAATTCTGATCGCGTCGCGTCCGCTATTTAAACTTAACCTAACTTTGAATTTAAAACTTTGAAATTGTTTTGTTTACTAGGTATTTTAAAACTAAAGGGCTAAAGTACTTATTTCCAGTGCTTTATTGTTCAACGTCTGCCAGTGGGTTTAGGGCAACAAGCAACAAATTCTCTTAGAAGGGCTAAGTCTTCATCTGCTGTAAACCTAAGACTCTTTATAGGTTCTTTAGTATTGGAAGAGGTGGAATCCATATTTTGGGCCATATTTATTTAATTAAAACTAATCCCAGCTACTTAAATATCAAATTACGTAATAAAACTAAAGCAATAATTCAAAACAATTCAAACATAACCTAAAATAAAAGATCTCGTTAGTCATTGATCTCGCCGGCCGGCTCCGGTTGTCAAATACCCGCACATGCCCATTTAAGCAATTTCTAAACGTTATCAGAGGTTATTTAGGAAGAGCACTTGCTGTAACTGATCCACAAATTACGTCAGGCGGTAACGTTATTAGCGGGTGTTGCGTTAAAAATTGACTCGCGCATATCGTAACCATGATAAGGTACGCGTAAATACTGGATGACGCTATTCGGTTTCCCTATATCTCTCTAATAAATGTGCCGGTCAGGCGCTGTGCACAATTTTAGAGGCCATAAGTGGGCGGGCTATGTGCGCAAACTAGTCACCTAACTAGTACCCGATTCCGAAAATTGGAACCACAAAAAACAATAAAGAAAAAACAAAGATTATAATCTGTGTGATATCAGTTAAAAACATGTTGTAGGGGAGGTGAAAAAACATGTTGTAGATATAGGAGTCATATTGACATAGAAATTAAACAACAAACATCAATTTTCATCTAAATATCGACTATAGTTCAGAGATTATTGGGCAAAAATTGAAATAAAAATGAAACCTCTTCACCGTGTATCTCAGAAACGAAGCATTTTAGGACATTTAAGAATTTAGACCAATTTTTTACTTATTTTTATCTGAAGAATATGCTGCCGAAGTTTCCCGAATACAATTCGCATCACCCTGTATATTTGAATAAACAATTATTATTATTATGTAGGTGTAGACTTGAATAATCCAGAGTGTTACAATCAAAGCTAATATTTGGGAATAATTGACAAGTATTTATATAGGTACAAGTTTTGTACAAAGCGTATATACATCCAGAACAACTGAAAATAATTACGACGCTAGTCATAGTCCTGTCATGTACACGCATATATCACGTAAATAGACGAATTCATAAATTACAAATGTAAATGGTGGTTTAACTTGGTTGGGAGGGAGGGGAGCTGGAGCCTAATTGCTGAAAAAGGAAGAGACATTTATCAATTCAAACCAGAGACAACGGGTACGTAGAGTCGTGAGCGACAGGCGCTGGGATTACAAAAGAGAGTCTGGGAACGTTTCGTTCAAATTATGAAATGATATTGGAGAACGCCTGCTTATATTCAAAACTTCGCATAATACCATGTAACTGAAAATGTAAGATTGTTAAAATTATTTCGATTGGAAATGTTTAACAATCCTTTACTAAACATTGTACAGGGTGGGCCAAATTTAACACTTTTAAAGGGCACCTTTACAAAACACCTTTTCTATAGGAGATTGACGAGTAGTCAGTCGGTATCTGGAGCTCAATTTTTTATCAAAACATCATAGTAAAGCGCATTTTTAAAAATCGCTGTAACTACAGCTTTTTGCTATGGAAAATTTTGTATTTTATGAAAACATTTCCAAGCACATTTTTACGTAGAATTTAACGATTAGTATACTTTAAAATTAATAATTTAAGAGTTATCAACAGTAAAATTGATTTTTGGGACACCATGTACATTTTTAATAAATAAATTAACTGAGAAAAACTTAAAATCACCTTTCCAAAAATATAGCACACTTGATATTTTGTTATAGTCTCCTTCAGGAAATACAGATTTTTAAAAGTTACGGAAAATTTTGTATTTTTTTCACTTTTATCGCGTTTACCTTTTGATGATCTGCCCTAATGGAACTCGAAAACATATTTTTTCCTGCAAGACTGAGGCACCGTTTCACAAAGCTGATGTTCTGATTCAGCAATTTTTGCCAGCCAAATTCGAGATTAAGTGAATAGCTAACCAAGGTCCCAGCCGTTGGCCGTCAAGACCGCCGGACTTAGCGCTTATGGATATTCATATTTGTTGAAGGCTAAAGGTTCTTATTTTTAAATTGCCCGTATAATCTAGATAAGAATTATAAATAATTAGCGATTTTGAGAGGATATCTTTCACCCCACTGAATTAATGAATTCCGCAAGAGATGTTCAGAAACGGTCCCGTCTATGCATAACAGGAGACGGTCGACATTTCGAACACCTATTGCAAAATCTCATGTCTTGGTTTGCTATTTATTATTATTGTTATTAGATATAGTTCAAATATGTTCTTGTTAAATACATTTAAATAGTTTAAATTGTTGCAAAATTCTGCATCTCTCATTGCAAATATTATTTTCGTTTTAATTGCTGCTCATAGTTCGCATCTTTCTGCAGTACGACCATCGTTCAAAGCCAACTTATTCAAAGTGGGCGAATTTTTAAAACTCTATATCTCCAAGAGAAATGGAGCAAAATATTAAGTATTCTATATTTTTGAATTTTTTATTTTAAATCCTTTTCAATGAATTAAAAATATATGGTTATTCCATATAAAAATCAAATTTTTTGTTGATAACTGTTATTAATTTAAAAAAATTACACTTAAACCAATAAATTCTACGTAAAAGGTACTTCGGACATGTTTTTCTTTAAAATATTGTATAAATTTTCCATAGCAAAAAGTTGCAGCATTTTGCTAAAAATGCACATTTTTGGAAAACACCCCGAATAGTAACAGATCTGTATATGCGGTTTTTACCATGATGTTTCTGATCAAATTTGAACTCCAGACACCGAAACCTATAGAAAAAGGTGTTTACCTTTAAAAGCGTCCCATTAGGCCTACACTGTACATCAGATTAAAATTTGCGATATTAAATAATTCACATTAGGGATAAGTGATACCATGATTCTTAAATATCACTGTTAACCTCGCTGTTAACTGATGCCGTGATATTTTAGTATCAGTGATAAACGTAAAAAGCTAAAAAGTTAAAAAAGCAGCATTTTTTTATCTTTTTAGAGGTAAGCTTCATTCAGACCCTCGCAATTAGTGGAATAAATTATTGGTTTCAATTACACTCTATACTTTTTAGTTTACGATCATTCACAATGTTTAAAAACACAATTAAAATTATAGTCTGTCCAACAAGATCCTTGACAGTGATAGATGTGTCTGTCATTTTAATTTCAAAGTAGTTTATTTGACTTTACAAAGAAATAAGTTGGTACCGTAAAATGGGGTGAATAGAAACATAGTGGTGAATAGAAACAAAATTTCTGAAAAAAATCAAATCACGATTAAAAATATTCAAAGTAAAAAGAGTCGACATATCTAATTTTTTTATCATTGGTAATACACAATAAAATGTAAAAACTATATTTTATCTGTGGCAGCACTGTTTCTGTCAATCAACTGATCAATAAATGTGAGATCGATTTATCACCTATTTTGTATGGCCGAAAACTTTATAAATAAAATATTTATTTTTAAAAAGTAATACATAAACTGGTACATGTAAGTTGTCATATTATATGTATTGTTATTTATTGTTAAACCTATTTAAATATGTAATAATTTACTGTTTCTAATCACCTTGTTGGGAGTAGAATAGATAAAAACATTAATATCAATGTGTGTTTCTATTCTCCCCAATAGCAGGTGAATAGAAACACAAATGTTATTTTTATTTAATATTTATATGCATATTTTCAAAATCAAATTATATGTATACGCAAAGAACAAACAAAGACCCATGTTTTAAAATATTCGGGAAAATAATACCACATTTTTATCAACCGGTATATCGCTAAGAGCCTACGAAACTGTTTCTATTCACCCCATTTTACGGTACAATTGGAACGCATAGAAGGGAATTAATATATTTAAAATTTGACTGACAAGTGATTACTTCTAAAGATTGTGAAAAAACTGAAAAAATGCAATAGTTATTTTATTTAAAAAAAACGGTATGTGTTAATACAAAACAGAACAAAACACACATTGCCAAAAGAAATATAAACTTTATACCAAATACAAATTACAGTACAGGAAAAAAAAGATAGATAAAACAAACTAATATTTTATTAACAATAACACTTACCAACTTTTATACCTTAAAGGTTGATTAATGGACTTTAATCTTAATTTTTTTTTAAACCAGTATCTTTAAAACATTATTTTTCTGCAGTACTAAAATCCATCATTTACCTATCGTGTGATGTCGATATTTTACAGCCACTCCAGTTTTTAGTATATGTTTAGTACGATCCTGGTACCATATACGAGATGCACTTATCTACGACGAGATAGTATAGAAACTTTATTGATGGTAACTTTATTGGTGTATAAAACTTTTTGTTTGGGCAGCGAGTATTAAAAACTATAAACTGTGCTCTGGGTCTACAATTAATTTTCCCTCGATTTTTCCTCTACTTGACTTCAAAAGACACAAAACACATTTAATAACACGAATCAAAATGCATCATCTTCCAAAACGCAGGGTATTTGACATAAGTTGACACAAAATCATAATCTATAATTTGGCAAGACTTTGACAAGCCTCAAAAGTCTAAGGGCGAGTCATGTCCTAGACACTCAATGGTAATTTTATAGAACTACAAATTTAGTTTCTTCCGCATCGCCAGACGGCGCCGGCGCAAAAGATATTAAAGTACAGGTTCCTAATTTATATATGAAGATGACATGACAGTCTCTATGTTAACTACTGTCTACGGTCTAGTCATAGATAAATGCAACAAGTTTAGATTGGAAAGCCCGTCAAAATTTTGGATCGCGAAATTATTTTGGGTCGCGACCGTTATATGCGATCTGGCGCTGCTATAACGGTCGCTAAGAACAACGGCAAACAAAAACAGAAATAATTTTCTCTTGTCAAAGTCAGAATCTTCAAAAATCCTAATAATCTTTCAAAATCTAAACCAATCTCATTAAAGAAATTCCGAAAAGTGTTTATAGCGTCCATTTTCAAAGTAATTATTGCTATCTTGTGAGTTTAATTCAAGTTTTATTTACTCTATCAGTGATAATTGTGAAAAATTGACATTAATAACATAAAAAGCTGTGCTGTGAACTGTGAACTGCAAAAACCATGCAAAAACCATCGTGGATCATGGTATAACGTCGGTTTCCAATGTTGCATAGATATTTCATACATGCGTC
This sequence comes from Sitophilus oryzae, assembly GCF_002938485.1. Classification (NCBI taxonomy): domain Eukaryota; kingdom Metazoa; phylum Arthropoda; class Insecta; order Coleoptera; family Curculionidae; genus Sitophilus; species Sitophilus oryzae. The sequence continues at coordinate 789,155 of NW_022145957.1, read as the reverse complement.
ATTATATAAAATAAAGTTTCTTGTATGCAACACACTGTATTTTATTTATAAAATTAAACGAAAATAATAATAAATTTGAATAAACAATATTTGGCGATATAATTCCGGAAAAAGCCGAACCGCTCCGAAATTTTCAAAAGTTTTGGGTCGCGACCCACAGTGCTTCGAACATATGGCTCTAGAGGACAAAAATGCAAAACTTCTCTTTTATTGTAGGCAATTTATTCAAACTAGGTTTATTTGACACAAATGATGAGTACTTTCATTGTACTAAATGATGATGTTCTTAGTCCCACGTTTATGAAAAAAATCTTATAAATAATAAAAACGTTTTTTTTTTTTTTTTTTCTAAAATAATAATTTATAGTATGAAAACGGTGTAAATATTGAATAAATCCTGTGATAAAAAAAATTGGAATAACATTAGAACATTATTCCTACAATATAAACCAATATAAGATAAAATGTTTTCTTTAATGAAAAAGAAATTTTTTTTTTAATTCTATATTTAATTAAAAAAAAACTTAAGATACTATAAATTTACTTTAGGCCAACAAAATGCATAGATCGTAACTTCTCTGATTCAGAAGAATCACTGCTGACAGAATCTTCAAATTTATAGTAATATCAAATCACAGGTAGATGAAATATCCTCATATATAAGATATTTCTGTATATCATTTTCTAATATGTTACTTTTTCGCCTTGTTACTGTTCTTTTGTTGGTATGAGGGGTTCGGATGTTGGTAGTTACCTCTTTAATAGACCATATCAATATATTATTTTTCGTTTTCTTGGGTATGAGGTTTATAATGAACTGAAAGATGGAAACTTTTTTATGCCACGTTTCGCTCCAAAATTGTGGGCTTTTTCAGGCACAAATGGTCTCATTTGACAGGAAGGTTCATCAATATCTAATAAAGAACACATTTTTTGAAATACAAATAATTTTGAGTTCTTGTCCTTATGATCAAGCCAAGTATAAACCAGATCGGCATTGCTTTTACTCCGGCATCAATTTTACTCCATCTGAAAAGTATTATAAAATAAAGTTCGTCGCAAGCAGACGCAGGTGAACTATACAAAAATTAAAAGTGTATGAATATGACAACAAAAATATTCAATAAATACGATATGTTTTGATATGTTTTTTTTAAATGCCTTTTGAAGTTTGAAAACGTAAAATTTTATACCCATTTAAGAATCATCTTAAAAATAAATAAAAACTAAACAATCACGAACTTGTTTAGAAATAAATTTAAAGTACATACCTTGTTTAACAATATCCATAGTGGCTTTTAATTAAGTACGTACTAACTCGTTTACGTTTAACTCCATATACAGAACTACTATGAATGTTATTCTTTTCATTGATATAAGATAATGATCGCAAAATTTATTTTTAATTAATATTTAACAAAAAAAACGCTGTTTATGAAAAAATAATATACAGGATGGTTGAACATTTCTATAAGTATAAAATTGCATATTCAGATATTAGTAAATTTTAACTTTTTTTCGATTTTGTCCATGGGGCCAGCTTTGTGCGACCGTTACCCAAAGTACTTCACTCGTATTTGCTTGTCCTTATGGGCACTTTCCAATCTAAACTTGTTTCATTTATCTATGGGTCTAGTTTTTGTCTAGTTGACAAAATGTTGGTGATCCGTCAAGTTATTTTTAAACCATTATTTAAATAATTATTAATTCAGATATTCCTGATTTGTCGGAAAGTTCAGTGATTTCAGTGATTTGTGTTTATAGTTTGTGTTTTTATTAGTTTGTGCCTTCTGATATTTAGAGTCGATCATCATTTTCGTGTTAGATACTAAACTTTTTTATTAAAGTCATTTTGACATTTTAGAAATGATAAGTTATGAACCGAATAAAAAATAGTTTAATCATAAATAAGAAATAAGTACATAGGTGGTAATATATAGTATTTTTTAGTAACAGTTAATTAGTAGTCTATATATTTTTTACTATAATATAATTTAGTTGATAAATAGGCTCTATGTGATCTATTGTTGGTGTTTAAAATGTATGTATTCATAATTTTAATTTTGTTTTAAAGTATACACTAATGGGGTCTTGTGCAGAACAGGTCCCCACGAAATCAGTTTTTAATTTTAATGTGGATCCCATAGTTAATGGAGATAGTTTAAAAAGAAAAAAAATTGTTGGATGAACCACTTTTTCTGAAAAAAAATAATTGAAATTCCAGAATTTTCACTACATTTCAATGCGAAAACGCCCTATTATAACCTTCATAAAGACAGTAAAATAAAAGGTTATGCACAGTGTTGCCATACTCACCCTGTGTAAAATCGACGAAAACGTTCTACTTTATATTCATTTTTTTACATTTAGTACGCACTTTAAGAACACGAAAAATTAAAAATATAATAAACGAGGCAAAACAAAACACTATAATAATAAATTGACAATAAAATCATTACACAGTATTTAGCACAATTGTTTAAAAATATATTTTCCAGTTGTTCAGTAAGATTCCGAAATCGATGTGATCTGCGTACTAGCAATACGTAACTTCTT